>NW_028147681.1:0-5001 GCF_008360975.1 Lichenostomus cassidix
TTGTGGGACACATTTGGAATGTCCCCCAGTTGTCAGAGTTGTGGGTGTTTGTCAGTCTGTACAGATCCAGCTTTCGCTCAAAATCATGTGGGTTTACTTGAATGGTGCAGAGGAAATTTTCTTTCTGAATCCCTCTAAAAAAATGAAATGTTGTCCTGTGAAGCTGGGTTAGGTCAGGCTTGGACAGCAGGCTGCAGCTCCCGGGATGCCATCAGAGGAACCACTGGGCTGTTTCACAGCTGGACCATGCAGAGGCTTGCATTTTGTCTCTGACTTTTCAGACAATGAGGGTTTTTTCCAGTTCCTGATGTTTGCTTTCTTGTTCCACAGATCTCCCTTCGTGTTACATTCCAGGAAGTTGCCAGTGGCTGTACAGGAAACACTTGGACAGTAAGGCCATAGATCACTGCTGAAGATGATCTGTCAGCTTTGTGCTGAGGAGTTTAAAGTGGAAAATCCAGAAGAACAGAGCCTGTTCCTTTTGTTGATGACACCTGTCTAGGTGTGTCTTTTGTGTTACTTTCTTGTCCTGTGTGCTTCCTATCCATTCCCTTTTGCTACTTCACTCTCTCTTGTTTCCCTTGTCTGTCCTTTGCCTGAACCTTTCTGCATCTGCTGCTCCTCCTTCTACCTCAGTGTCCTCTTCTCTTTCTAACCCTCTGTCTTGCTGCCCATCCCTCTCTTTCTCCATCCCTCTGCTGCCCCTTGCCCATCTTCCCCCAGTGACCTGCCATGGTCATTTTCTCTCTCCATCCTCGTTTTCCTCTCTGTATCTCTCTGTCCTCCATGTGTGTTCAGAGCTCTGTCCTGCTCGCTGCCCCTCTTTTTCTCCTTCTGTCCCAGTGTCCTGCTCCCTTTTCCCACTTTTTCTGCTTTTGTCCCAGTGTCCTGCTCCCTGTCCTCTTTCCCTGTTGCTCTGTCTTTTTCTCTGTCTTTCTCTGTGCCTCGCTCGTGTTCCTTTTCATTCCCTGTTGCTCTGTCCTCCTCCCTGTGCCATTGTTTCTTGCCTTATCCTCCTGTCCCATTCCCTGTCCCTATTCCTTTTTAATCCCTCTCTGTCTGCTGCCCATCCCAGTTTTCTTCTCATCTCCATCCTGCCCCTGTTCTTCCTTCTCTTCCTCCGTCCTCTCTGCTCCCCTCCCTGTTTCTGTGCCACAGGAGCTGGGCAGGGACTGGAGCTGTTCTGGGGGCTGTGCCTCCTTCCTGACTGCAGCAGAGCCCCTTGCTGGGGGGATGGACTCATTTCATAAATGGCTTTATTAAAGCTGCTGTCCAGGGCAGCTCGACTCGTTCTGTGCCTTCTGTGGGGCTGAGGAGGAAAGGCTGGGGGAAAGGGTGGAGTCTCAGGGCCTCTGATGTCATTTGGGACCCCCAATGTCCCTGGTAGAGCCCTGATGGAGTGGAGGAGCAGGTGAGTGGGGAAGGATGGGGCTCATGCTGGCTGCCCTCTCCCAAATTGACCCAAAATGGCCAAGAAGTTCACAGGGAGGGAGTGTGTCTAGAATACTGAAAACTGTTAAGTTTTCTATTTTTATATATATTGACTGATAGTATTAAATGATATGTAATTCATTTAGAAATAAACCCTCTCTATCTGCTATGTTATATACAGGAACACAAGAACCTCTGAATGGAGATGTGTAGGTTTGGAAAATACTGGTACAATTTTTATATACACTAATGAAACAAACGATCGAGCGCCGGAACACATAAGGTGATCTGTGTGAAAGGAAATAAATCTGCTCGATGCCAACTCAGTTCTCTCGATGAACTAAACCCCGAACTCTGCGGCAGTGCTGCCACCTGGTGACAGAGAGCGGTACTGCCGCCCCCCGACAGCGCCCTGAGCCTCCCTGCTGTCCTGCTGTCCCTGCTGCCCTGCTGTCCCTGCTGTCCCTGCTGCCCGGCTGTCCCTGTTGTCCCTGCTGCCCTGCTGTCCTGCTGCCCTGTTGTCCCTGCTGCCCTGCTGTCCCTGCTGCCCTGCTGTCCCTGCTGCCCGGCTGTCCCTGCTGCCCGGCTGTCCCTGCTGTCCCTGCTGTCCCTGCTGCCCTGCTGTCCCGGCTGTCCCTGCTGTCCCTGCTGCCCTGCTGTCCTGCTACCCTGCTGTCCCTGCCGGGTGACACGAGACAGCGGCGACCTCCGGGGCTGCCGAGCGTGGGAAGGGCAAGGAGCGGGAGCGAGCGGGGCGATGGCTGTAGAGGGAGGGCAGCGGCGAGGGAGAGTTAGGAGTGCAAACGGACACGGGCGTGGCTGAGTGGGAGCGGCTGAGGAGCGGGGCGGTGACTGAGAAGGATGGCAGCGGGGCGGGGCGGCCCGGCGGGGCAGGTTGTGGCGGCAGCAGAGGCGCGGTGGCACCGCGGGCACGGGCGGGACACGGGGCGAGCAGAGTCGGGACAGCGCTGGCCTGTGCCACTCTCAAGATGGCGGCACCGGGAGAAATCACGTGGCAGGTCCCGCAAGTAGCGGGTCGGGTTGAGCCACACTCAAGATGGCGGGCTCGAGTGGACCCGAGAGGTGCGATCATGGCCATGCCTGCCGCCGCCCGAGAGCTTCCCGCCCGTCCCCGGCGCCGCTGACCCCACCGCCCATGTTGCCACAACAGGAAAAGCTGCGGAAAATCGCGCTTGGAGCGCGGGTCGGAGTCGGGTTTGGGTTCAGGCAGTGGAACAGTCACACGGGGACTTTAAATGGCACCGAACAAAATATAGCGGCTCGGCGCGCGAGTCTTTGACCTTCTCATGATGGCGGCCGGGGAAGGATCTGACCAAATTCCCCGTATTTGGTTGAGTCACCTCGAAGCACAAAGTGCTTGTTAGTTTTCCCATCCAATGTTGGACCTCACTCAACAAATAATTAATCATGGGTGTGTTGTGCTTCTATCCTTTTTCACCTTTACCACTTGCTAGTTTCGGAACTTGAAGTTTATAATCACAGCATTGAGCCAGGGCTCCTGGCTTGGGAAAGGAAAATGTTTTAAAGGGAAACTTAATAGCTGCATCTTGGTTGAAGACACCATGAGGAGCTGAATCTGACCTACAGGAAAAGCTTAGAGAATTTGTCATTCTGCAGGTGAACAGAGGGCCCAAACACTGAGGGGAAACACGTTAATTTCTCTCTGAACCCCTGGGATCAGAGCAATAGAAACAGAAGGGTTTCCGTGGGGCCTCTCCGTGCTTATTTCAGGGTGTTCTGTGGCACTGCACTTGGTCAGTTTGAGTCAGTGGAGCACATGTAGTGAACATTTTAGCAGAAGATCTGAGGTGATCTCTGTCACTGAAACTGCGGGATAGACAAAACCTCTCCAACAACATTTTAGTGTTAGAGACTCCAGGCATTACTTTATTTTTGGCCAGGATGTTACTCTGGCCAGAATGTGTAACATAAATAATTTTGTTCACACATAGCACAGGTGTGCAGAGAAAATAATTCTATGACACATGAATTTTACTAGATTTTTTAGATACTTATACAGTCAAAACTCTTAGAAATCCATTGGTTTAAGTTTGTTTGTCCTAAGTTGTTAAGTTCTTAATATTCGGTTTTCTATTGGATCTGAATTAGTTGGCTTTTGATGCTAATAAGGTCCTCATTATTAGCTCAATGTTCCCAGGGCAGGTGTCTCTGACCATGCCAGGGTGAGGTTTGGAGCTTATCTTCCTTAATAGAGCTCACCTGGTGGAACAATACCCTGGAAAGAAACTTAAAATACTTTTCCTGCAGGACAAAAGCAAACAAAGCCCTGGACTAAAGTTACATCAAATTTTTTTTAGGCTGTTATGTACTGCAACACACTGAGGGGGACATGAGGGTCAGTGAGGTTTCTTGTTTATCTTTTTTTGGTTTTTTTTTTTTTATTGTTTGGGGGTGTTTAAAATTTTTAGGATGTTTTTTGATTTTGGGGTTTTTTTGGGGGGGTTATGTTTTTTTAATTTTGGGGGAATTTTTCATTTGTTTTTTATTTTTGGTTCTTTTTTCAGGATTTTTGGGGGGTAGAGTTTTATTTTGTTTGTTTTTTGGGGTTTTTGGGGAGTTTTTTATTTTTGGAGGGTTTTTTTTGTGTTTTGGTTTGGTTTTGGTTTTTTTTTTACTTTTTTGTGGGTTTTTTTCTGTGTGTGTTTGGTTCTTTGTGTGGTGTTTGGTTGCTTTTTTGGGGCGGGGTTGGGGGGTTTTTGGGCTTTTTTGGTTCTTTGTTTTGGGAGGGGGTTTGGTTTATTTTTTTGGGGGGGTGGGTTTTTTTATTGTTGGGGAGGTGGTTTTGTTTGCTGTTTGGTTTCCTGTTGGATTGTTTTTTGCTCGGCTCCTGTCGCCGCACCAGCTGTCAGTGAGGTGCTGCGGCTGCCCTGAGGCTCTGAGGGGAGCGCTGAGGGAGGGAAAAAGGGCGGGAAAAACCGGTCCGCGCCGGTTCGGGTGCAGCTGCCGCTCCCTCAGAGCTGCGGCGGGGAAATCACCTCAGCTGTGCTTGTCGCGGCGGGGCGGCGGGGGCATATAAACCACCTGGGAGCCGGTGTAGGACAGAGCTTGGGCTGTGGCACCGAGGAAGGAGGGACGGCATCATCGCAGAACTGCATGGTGCTCAATTTGTTCGGAGAAAAGCGAGAAGTAAGTGTGAGGGCACAGCGAGAAGTTCATAGGGAGGGAATGCTGGAGCTCGAACCGGCTCTGCCCGCCCTGTCAGGGTGCCGGGGGGGATACATCAGCCGTGTGGGAATCACCCCTGGGCTGAGACACAGAGGGGGAAAGTGTCACAATGTTTCACTTCGTGAGGGGACAAGCTGCGGTAACTCTGAGGGCAGGGCAAAGGAACTCTGAGGGCAGGGCACCAGCCTCATAATGGAAGAATGTTAGAGTTCCCTGGCATCACCTGTGGGCTGCA
Source organism: Lichenostomus cassidix (assembly GCF_008360975.1). NCBI lineage: Eukaryota > Metazoa > Chordata > Aves > Passeriformes > Meliphagidae > Lichenostomus > Lichenostomus cassidix. Next base: position 4,874 of record NW_028147681.1, read on the forward strand.
GGATGAACATTTTGGAGCAAAATTGAGCAGTGTGAGAACACAAGCTGCAGTAATCTGTGGAGGACATGTAGTGGACATTGTTGGCGGGAAAACCTGAGGCAACATGTAGCTGGGAAAATGGGGACACG
>NW_028147682.1:0-4955 GCF_008360975.1 Lichenostomus cassidix
GGATGGGATTGGGGATGGGGAAGGGAAAGGGCATGGGAATGGAAAAGGGGTTGGGGAAAGGGAATTGGATGGATTGGGGATGGGGATGGGGAAGGGAAAGGGGGTGAGGATAAGGGGATGGGAATGGGGATAGGAAGGAGGATGGGGAAGGGGAAGGGGATGGAAAATGGATGGGAGAAGGAGAAAGGGGATGGGAAGGGGGATTGGACTGGGAAGGGAAAAGGGAATGGGAAGGGGATAGGAATGGGGACAGGAAAGGTGATGGGAGAGGGAGAAAGAGAGAGAGGGGATGGGACAGGGAAGAGGAAAGAAGAGGGGGATGGAGATGGGATGGGATGATGGGATGGGATGGGATAATGGGATGGGGCAGGGAAGGGGATGAGGAAGTGGAAGGAGACAGGAGAGAAGGAGAAGGTAAAGGGGATGGGACAGGGCTAGGGAAGGGGGTGGGGATGGGAGTGGGGATGCAGATGGGAAACAGGGGTACCACAGAATCAGAAAAAAATGCTAATGCCATGCAGGTGATGTATTTTATTTTTAGAAATCCCAAAAAAAAATGACCAGCAGAAAATGAAGGTTTCAGAGCAGTGTCGTTAGGTGTCAAAGAACCTCCTGCTTATTAAAAAAATCCCTCTTCAGCTAAATCCCAAGCTAATGATGTTAATAACCAATCTGGCGCACTTCAAGGAGTCATTTCCCAGAGTTATTTCCATTTACATGCATTTCTTTTCAAGATTTCTCACTCTTCATTTTGAAATTTGGAGAATTCTGGAAAAGCACGTGTTCAGCTTTCTGCCCTGCCGGGTGTTGAGGCTCTGCAAACACCCCAGAGTGCTCCTGGCGTGGAAACTACACCCTGAACCCATCAGTTCCACCCCACAGCAACGGCAAAATTCCCTCTGGCAGGATCCTAACTCTGCTGTGAGCAATATTCTCTGAGATAACTGCTTTTTATGTCGTTTTTGCGGCGTGAAACTCAAACCAAACATCACCACCCAACCCTTTGCTCTCTCCAGCTCGTCCTTAACGACCTCCTGGGTTCCTCAGGTGGTGTCCACACCAAGCCTGGTTCTGCCCTGCTCCTGCTTCCCTTTCACTTTTGGACAGCTGTGAATATAACGAGGTGGATAATTGTCAGAGGTGGATAATTGTCAGAGAACTGCCTCGGAGCAGCCGTGATAAGGCTGGCTGGGTGACTCACAAAAAGCTCCCTGTGTCCCCAGAAAGCACAGGAGAGAGGAGATAACTTTCATGCTGCAGTGGAAGCAGCAGCTAAATCCAATTAAAGGGAGGACACAGGAATGCAGGATACACCCCTGGCCCAGCAGGGCTGAATACCTAAATACCAGCAGAGTTCAGGGCTCAGCACTTCAGCAGAAAATAAATAAGAGGCACAAAATCTCCTGCTAATAGTGCTGTGATAGAGGAAATAGGCTGGCTGGCCCCTGCAGGGAGCAGAGAGTGTCCTGAGGCATGAAAGCTGCTCACCCTTGGCTTCATTTTTACTGCACAGGGAATAACCAAACCGTTTTTAAAAAGACACATTTTGAATTCTAGCACTGCTCACTGCTGGTCTCGGGGAGTTCTGAGAGCTCTGGGTGCTCAGGAAATCAGTGTTTGTGTGGAGAGATGGGGCAGAAAGGAAAAGCAAAGCTCTGAGCACCCACTCAGAGATCTCCTGGGTGGTTTTCATCCACCTGCAAGGATTTATCTGCAAAAGAACAACAATTTCACTCGGAGGATCGTTGACAAGATGGGTGTGGATGCAGAGGGAGAGCTGAACGTGGAAATGATCCTAAAACACAAAAAGAATGTCACTGCAGCCTCACAGTGCTCAGGATGAAGAGGCTGGGCTGCCTCTGGAGCTGGTGGGTGTGAGCAGGAGCCAATCCAAGTCGGTTTAAACCTCTCCTGCATCTCTAGAAGATCTGCCAGGTTTTTTTTTCCCGTTTATTCTCCCTCTCTGTGCAGCCGCTGACGAGGAAATGGAAATGTTAAACACTAGAGGGAAGCAAAAGACTTTTGACTGCAGCAACCTCTCTGCAAGCTGCCCGGGCTGCCCTTGTGAACACAAATAAACCTGGGGAAATGAGAAACGACAGGAGGTGTCTGCATTCCCCAAAGCCCTCTGAATTTAGGGAGGAATATCGCCCTGCAGGGAGGGGGAAAGAGGAAAACTTTGGTTTTCAGACACTTCCACGGGGTGCAAACCTCCTCAGGGATGAATTCATTGGGTTGATCTCAGCTCCTGCTCATCATGACTCAATCTATTTGCTTTCCTCTGGTTTTCCTACCTCTCCTGAGCAGCTGCAGCACTTTTTTTTAAAAAAAGGGAGAGTCACAGTTGAACAATTTCCTGCAGGAATTGGCTTCAGAGCAGCTGATCTGCCAAGGGCCATATGGAGACCTCGAGAAAATTGGAAGTTTTTGCTTAGAAATGTCCATTTGGGTCTTTATCCTGCTTCTCTCAGGTCCCCAGTGGTTCTTCTCCCCCTCAGAAATTTGTTTTAATGACTTAAAAGTCCCTCTCTGCTGGTAAAATTTCCTCTCTGCTGGTAAAATTTCCTTTCTGGAGGCAGAAAGGAAATAGGGACAAGCTGGACTTCGCTGCAGACAAGTGGAAGACAACGAAAATATTTCATTTCAGTGCTCTGCTGGTGTGCTAAAGAGCTTTCCCTTGTTCCTGGAAAATCAGATCCACTGACAGAGAAAAGCAAAGCTGCCTCAGAAATAAATAACCAGCAGTGCCTGGAGTCTGCCAGCAGAGACAAAGTCCCACAGCAGCTCCAGAAAGGGTTTTTTGGTGGGAATTCACCCCAAAGAGGTGAAAATAGGATTTCCACCCAGGGAAAAGGGAAGATAACACTTTGACCAGAGCTGGACAATAATCTCAGCTTGCTAAATGCACTTTTTGGCCACTTTTTAGTTTCAAATCCTCTCCCCTGCAGTGTCCAGGCAGGCTGCAGCGGGAGCTGTTTCCATCAGTGTCCCTGGAAGAACTCTGCTGTCCCAGCTGGGATAACACTCAGGGCGTGGAAAACCTCCAAGAGCTCAGTGAGCAGCAGGAACTCTGCAAGGTGTGAGTGCAGCGAGGAGGAGAGGAGGAATTTGGGCTGGCAGGGAGATGTGTGTTCCAGCAGGATGTGTTATCTTCCCTTCTGGAGCTGCAAAATGAAATCATCTGGAAGGGTTTGAATCCTCTGGAAGGGTTTGAATCCTCTGCCAGCCTTCATGGCTGATGGATGGTTTGAAGTCCAGCTCCAGCTGCAGAGCTGTTCATCAGACAGCACTTGTGGAGAGCTGCAGTGCCTCTGTGACCCTGTCAAATAATGATGTCCCATGTGGAAAGCTGGTTGAAATCACTGGAAGAACTCCCTGGATCTCATCTGTGCTTTGTCCAGAGTTTTGGGATGCTCTGAGATGAAACAGCTCTGCAGAGCTATTGGGAGGAATTAGCTAATGCTGGCTGGTAGCTGGGAGAGCACCTCCAAAAAGGGCAAGAAATCAAATCAACCTGAGCTGGAAAGTCCATTTTAGTCTCCTTTATTTCTTAAATGTCAGGAGAGTTACACAGACAAATGGTAAAAGTTAAGCGACAATAATAATGAGAGTTAATTCTGTTACAAGAATTAAAAAACTAGGATTGACAGAGGAAGTTCTTAGTTTGGAGAGTGCAGAAAGCTGGAAAGAGAAGGCTCTAGTCCTAGTCTCAGTTTTAACCCTTTTTAAGGTTTAACTCTTGTTTCACACCAAAGCTCACAATCCATTCATTATGCTAAAAAAAGTTCAATTTCTCTGCCCTCATTGAGGTAAAGTTCTCACTGAGGAGCAACTGCTGTACAAATACTGTGAATTATTATTTTTATTCTTATTTTTATTCTTGTTTTTACTCACTGGATATAAAACTCACATCTCAGGAAACCAGGGAGGCTGATGGGGCAGAGCCTGCAAAGTGCCAGGGAAAGAAGTTCACCAAAGTGCAGCAATTCATTGGCACAGAGAGAAAACTTGGAATAATTCAAGCCAAGCAAATCCACCCAAGTGCTACACCTGTGAGAAAAATGATTCCCCACAAGAGGCAAATCCCAGATTGGGGAGAGAAAGGTTGGGATGAGGAAAGGGCAGAGAAAACCAAATAGTCTGGGAGGGCAGAGAGGGAAGAGGGAGAATTGCTCCTGCCCCAGCCCAGGGGGAATTCCACATTTTTCTGGGAAACCACTGAGTCTGTGTCAGAGAGGGGAGAGGGAGAATTGCTCCTGCCCCAGCCCAGGGGAAATTCCATGTGGAACTCTCATTTCCATGGATTTTGCAGTGGGAAGGAAAATCCCACCTTCTTCTCACCAGGACTGAAGGGCAACCAGCCTTCATTAACTCCTCTGCATGAAGAATTAACCAAATTAAACTCTCCAGTTGCCTTTTTCTCTTGCAAACACCACAGCCTCGCCTGGCTCTCTCTCTCAGCCAGAATTTTAACGTTTTAAATGACAGGCTGGCTGCTGGGGAGAGCCACAGAGGTGATCAGCAGGTAATCAATCACACCACATTCCTCTCCTGGAGGAAAAAGGGTCACAATCCCATCCCATTATCCCATTATCCCATCCCAGAAGGATGTCTGACCATTCCCCAAACCCCAACCACTGACCAAAACCAGGAGGAGGAAATCATCAAACCCTTCCTAGCCCTTGTTTCAGAGAATATATTAATTTTTTTTTCCCCCCCTTAAGCTATTCTGCAGCCCAGGAGTCAGATAAAATATTGAAAAATGCCTCTGGAGTTGATGAGTAACCCCACTTGGAGCCTGAGGGAGCTGTGCTGAGCAATTGGAGCTGGCAAGGGAAAAAAAAAAAAAAGAAAAAAAATCTCCAACCTTTGACTCACAGACATGAAAGGGAGGGAGAGAGACATTAATGACAATTCCTTGAGCCTGTGCCACCCTGATGGAATAACCAGCACAG
>NW_028147683.1:0-4972 GCF_008360975.1 Lichenostomus cassidix
CCTTCGGGGAACATCTGGTTCTCTCATTTTGCAGCTTTTCTTCAGTGCCTTAAAAAAGTGAAAAAGTGTCACTGTCAGTTCTTCCTTTTTGGTCAAACATCACCAGCAGTGCCCAATAATTCACCTAAAAATGAAGTTATCCTTCCAAAGCAGAGACTTCAACCATTTCTGGGGTGGGGAATGTGATTGTGTTCCTCTTAGATTTTTTTAAATTTTTAAAAAAAATTTTAGGGATTTTTTAAAATAGGCAAAAAAATATATATACAGACAATATAATATATATTAATAACATGTTATATATAATATATATATTTTTACAGGCAAATTTAACATGAAGATATGTGACGTTTAGTCTTTTTTTCTGCATTCAGGACTTGATGATTCTTCGTAATAATCAAAATATTGTGATAGAGTTAGGGATTGCACTGGATGTCAGAAAGGATTTAATTTTGAGTTATGCCTTTCATCCTCATCCTGGCATTCTGCAGCCCCTGGATGAGTTCTGATGAGCTCAGGAATATTTCAGATTTTTGTTAGGAAGATTTCCCTTTATCATTTGTTTAGTTGAAGCTTTAGGGTGAAGCTTTATGTTCTTGCAAGTTTTAATGAGAGTGATAATAATAATAATAATAATAATAATAATAATAATAATGATGATAACAGAAATAGCAATAATTCTTCCCTAAATCTTTCATATACTTTGCTTTTCCCTCTGTAAGAAATGTTTTCTCCAGGCAGTGACAAACCATCTCAGTAGCTTTCATCACTTGTTGAAACTCTTTAAAAATAAGTTTTTCCTTCCCAAACCCTCATCCCACCCCACCATCCTCACCCAACAACATTCTGATTGTCTCAGCAAGAAAAATAACCTTTATTTATTTAAAGTATTAAAGATTATTTAAAGATTATTTAAACATTTTATTTAAAGATTATTTAAAAATTAAATGAAAAGTATTAAAGATTATTTAAAAATGATTTAAATTAATTAAAAATTATTTAAAAATAATCTTTATTTATTTATTTAGATTATTGATTTCAAAATCAGGGATGAAATCCTTGGTGGAAATGCTTCTTCTGCCCCCAATAATCCCTGCTGAGCTCTCCTGTGCAGCCTGCTGGCTCTAATTGCTGTCATTTGATCTCATCTGTCTGCTGGCACTGAGTGGCAGCTGAAACTCGAGATGGCTTTTGAAGGGTTGGTGTGAACCCAATTTACTGTCCTGCTGGTGTCACTGGAGAATCTCGGGCTGGGGAGGCAATTCCTGGTGGGTGCAGATCCAAAAATCAACTTTTAGTCTACTTTTATTCAGCCCAGTTCTCATATTCCCAAATATTTGCTGTAAATGGCATTGCAGAGGGAATTTACTGCTGGTGTCAGTGCAGAACCTCCGGCTGGGAAGAGAATTCCTGATGGGTGCAGATCCAAAAATCAACTTTTAGCCCATTTTTTTCTTGACCCAGTTCTAATATTCCCAAATATTTGCTGTGAATGGAACTGCAGAGGGACCAGGTGGGAATTTACTGGTGTCAGTGCAGAACCTTGGGCTGGGGAGGGAGTTACTGGTGGGTGCAGGTATAAAAAATTACTTTTAGTCCAATTTTGTTCAGCCCAGCTCTCATATTCCCAAATATTTGCTGTGAATGGCATTGCAGAGGGAGCAAATGGGAATTTACTGCTGGTGTCACTGTGGAACCTCTGGCTGGAGAGGCAATTCCTGATGGGTGCAGATCCAAAAATCAACTTTTAGCCCATTTTTTTCTTGACCCAGTTCTCATACTCCCAAATATTTGCTGTAAATGGCATTACAGAGGGAATTTACTGCTGGTGTCACTGCAGAACCTCAGGCTGGGGAGGGAATTCCTGGTGGGTGCAGATACAAAAATCAAATTTTAGCCCATTTTTTTCTTGACCCAGTTCTCATATTCATAAATATTTGCTGTAAATGGCATTGCAAAGGGAGTAGGTGGGAATTTACTGCTGGTGTCACTGCAGAACTTTGGGCTGGGGAGGGAATTCCTGGTGGGTGCAGATATAAAAAATTACTTTTAGTCCAATTTTGTTCAGCCCAGCCCTTGTATTCTCAAATATTTTCTGTAAATGGCACTGTAGAGGGACCAGGTGGGAATTTACTACTGGTGTCACTGCAGAACCCTGGGGCTGGGGAGGCAATTCCTGATGGGTGCAGATCCAAAAATCAACTTTTAGCCCATTTTTTTCTTGACCCAGTTCTCATATTCCCAAATATTTGCTGTGAATGGCATTGCAGAGGGAGCAAATGGGAATTTACTGGTGGCGTCACTGTGGAACCTCTGGCTGGAGAGGGAATTCCTGATGGGTGCAGATGCAAAAATCAAATTTTAGTCCATTTTTGTTCAGCCCAGTTCTCACATTCCCAAATATTTGCTGTAAATGGCATTGCAGAGAGAACATATAGGAATTTACTGTCCTGCTGGTGTCACTGGAGAATCTTGGGCTGGGGAGGGAATTCCTGATGGGTGCAGATCCAAAAATCAAATTTTAGCCCATTTTTTTCTTGACCCAGTTCTAATATTCCCAAATATTTGCTGTGAATGGAATTGCAGAGGGACCAGGTGGGAATTTACTGGTGTCAGTGCAGAACCTTGGGCTGGGGAGGCAATTCCTGATGGGTGCAGATACAAAAATCAAATTTTAGTCCATTTTTGTTCAGCCCAGCCCTTGTATTCCCAAATATTCACTGTAAATGGCATTGCAGAGGGACCAGGTGGGAATTTACTGGTGGTGTCACTGTGGAACCTCAGGCTGGAGAGGGAATTCCTGATGGGTGCAGATCCAAAAATCAAATTTTAGCCCATTTTTTTCTTGACCCAGTTCTCATATTCCCAAATATTTGCTGTAAATGGCATTGCAGAGGGACCAGGTGGGAATTTACTGGTGGTGTCACTGCGGAACCTCTGGCTGGGGAGGGAATTCCTGGTGGGTGCAGATCCAAAAATCAAATTTCAGCCCATTTTTTTGGGCCCAGCTCTCACATTCCCATTGCAGAAGGACCAGGTGGGACACCTGAGCCTCCTGCACTCGGAGATTCTTTGGATTCATCAATTCCAAACAACAATCCCAACAATCCACACGGAAAAAAACTTCCCCTCACCTCCTCACCCAACCGACCCCTCCTCCCTCACCCCGCTGGAAATTCCCTGATCCCATCCCTGTTTTTTTTCCTGGATTTTCCCATTGTTTTGGCAGCCCAACCCTCCCAAAGCAGAGGTCACACCACCCCGACCCCACTGCTGGTACCAGGATCCTGCTCAATAATTCACGTGGCCAACTCGATTTCGGGGTCCACATTTGTTTTTTCCACTCTCCTAATCAAGATGCTCATTTAATTCCATCCCAGCACCTGTTCAGCAATTAACACCCTCCAATTTGCATCTTACCCTGACATTTGCTATCTTTCCAATTAGTTTTTATATCAGTATAATTAGGTAGGGTTATTACAGTGCATCAAGCAGGGTCGAGGATATTCCCAAGCCTTTAAGCTCTTTCCCAGATTTGTTTAGGGAAGGCACCGAGGGTAAACGGTTGATTAGGATCACTGTTTTTCTTCTTCATTCAGATCAGGAGAAAACTGTTTCCCCATGTGGCCCATGAAAGATCAGGGAAATATGTCAGCCTGGAAGAAGTAATATGATGTAGTTCGTGACTTTTTGGGTGAATTTACAGGGGATTAGGAGGAAGGGTCACCCCTTGCAGCAGAACTCACCAGTAGCCTGCATTGTGCTCTGGTTCTGGGTTAAACTGAGCCAATTGGAACAATAATTTTAATTTTTAAAGTCAATTTTTTGGGGGGTTAACAGTAGCCTTCATTATGCTCTGGCTTTGGGTTAAGCTGAGCCAATTGCAACAATAATTTTCATTTTTAAAGTCAATTTTTTGGGGGGTTAACATTGTGAGCAGCACTCACCAGTAGCCTGCATTATGCTCTCTCTTTGGGTTAAGCTGAGCCAATTGCAACAATGATTTTAATTTTTAAAATCAATTTTTTTGGGGGGTTAACCCCTTGCAGCAGCACTCACCAGTAGCCTGCATTATGCTCTGGCTTTGGGTTAAGCTGAGCCAATGGCAACAATGATTTTGATTTTTAAAGTCAATTTTTTGGGGGTTGACAGTAGCCTTCATTATGCTCTGGCTTTGGATTAAGCTGAGCGAATTGTAACACTGATTTTAATTTTTAAAGTCAATTTTTTTGGAGGGTTAACACTGTGAGCAGCACTCACCAGTAGCCTGCATTATGCTCTGGCTTTGGGTTAAGCTGAGCCAATTGCAGCAATAATTTTAATTTTTAAAGTCAATTTTTTGGGGGGATTAACAGTAGCCTGCATTATGCTCTTGCTTTGGATTAAGCTGAGCCAATTGCACCAATAATTTTAATTTTTAAAATCAATTTTTTTGGGGGTTAACACTGTGAGGAGTGTGTTTGTTGGTTTGGGTTGTGTGTTTTTTTTTTTTTTTTTTGGGGGTTTGGACACTCACCAGTAGCCTGCATTGTGCTCTCACTTTGGATTAAGCTGAGCGAATTGTAACACTGATTTTAACTTTTAAAATCAATTTTTTGGGGGTTTCAACACCATGGGTGGGTGAAGAATCCAAATCAGAGGGTGACCTGAGCATCTTGAACCCTCAGTTTAATTGCTGAAGGCTCTGGGAGAGGAATGATTGCTCCTAACACCTTTTAATTTAAATTTCACAGGAGGGAGGTCTTGCTGCTCAGCTGGCATTGGTTTGGACCTTGAGTCCAAAAGGGTCCTGCAGCATAGGGGAAATTCCCCAAAATTGCTGAAATTCCCAAAATTCCCTCAACACCCCATGTGTGTGGGGAAATGGGACAGCAGGAGGGGAGATAAAAAATCTTTTTTTATTGTTTTGCACAACCCAGCTCTGCCCACCCTGCTTTATTTTTTATTTTTAGGTTTAGTTTGAAATCACCCCCTA
>NW_028147684.1:0-4954 GCF_008360975.1 Lichenostomus cassidix
GGAGGTAACGAGATGCGGCGCGAGGGAAAACTCACAGCACTCTCAATATGAGATATAAAGTAAGCTCCAATTTTATTTCACCAAACGAGAGACTTATATACTGTTACAGAAGTTTCTAATTATAGGTACACACACACCTGCAGCTGTTCTCACACATTCAGGGATCCTCTTGTTAACTCCCTTATTCTTTTCTCATAACACTCCTGACTCCTAATCTTTCTCATGGCATTCTTCCCACAGAACATTCTCAGGCAAACAACCACTGCAGCTTGTCGGAATTTCACTGAGGCTTGGGAACACTGAAACCTTGCTCAGCTCTGTTCGGTTAGCATGAGTTTTGGTGGAAAAACTGTGTTTTCCAACAATTCCCCCGTTTCTGTTGTGAGAACAGACATTGTCTCGTTATCAGATTAATTTACTTTGCTATAAGTTATTGTTATTATTAGAATTGTTATAAAATTACCTAAGGAAATTTCTCTAGTTAGATATGTTGCCATGGTCTAGAAATTGTCATTACTGAAAACATTCACTTCACAGGTAAAGCTTAGAGAACCTTTTCCGGACAAGGACTCTAAGTTTACTTGGAAGAAGGTTTAGCTTTTATAAACTCAATTTAGTAAATGAAAATTATCTGATCATATTTTGATGCAAAACACTTTGAGACTCATGGCATGTTTCCCAGCCAGTTAGAACCAAAGCTTGGCCAGAGCTCAGGTGCTAAGTGGAAGGGTTTTCTTAGAACATCTTATAAACAAGCTTTGATTAATATCAATAAGGAGAGTATCTTAACATGTTACCACTTTTGTAGATAGCTATATAAGGTGAGATGAAATATTTGAAAACAGTAGATATTATTACTTGACTTTAACTAAGAAAGATAAAACTGCAAAGCTTTTGTGAATAATAATATAAGCTAACAAATTTAAAACTTAAAATTAATATCACTAAAAATGAATAAAACTTAATCTTAATAACTCTTATCTTAAACTAACAATTAGAACTTAACTATAATGAAATTTAAAATTGATATCACTTTAACAACTTAACTCTAACAAGATTTAAAACTTAATAGAATTTAAAATTAACATCACTTAATATTACTTAACAGAATTTTAACTTTAACAGAACTTAAAACTTAATAGAATTTAAATCTACTATTACTTAACTTTAACAGAATCTATGCTTAACTAAAGATACTTAACAGATACTTTAAACTATTCAATATAACTTCACTCACAGGTCCTTATTCACACATCAAAACTCTCAAGAAATCAAAATCACATTCTCATTAATCACAGCCTTCATCTACACATTAAAGCATTCAAAAAGCAAACACTCTCAGTAGGCCTACAACATTCACACATACACACAAATGCTTTAGCAAAATTCAGCTTTCGTTCAAAGCTTTTAGTATTCAAGGTGTTATTTTTTATCAGGATAATATCTTGTTATAATGCTTCTTTATTAGTAAATTGCTTTGGTCTCGGTGTCAGTGCAGCCAGGCTGAAGGAAGAGCCGATCTGCTCCATTCTGCTCAGACTGTTTCTGCTGGCAACGCTGTTGGTTAGTTCTGGTTCGTTGCTGAAGCTGTCAATCATTTCCTCATTTTTGGGGAGGTGTGGAGTTTAGAGTTTCCCCACAGACGTCACAGCTGGGGCAGGGAAGGAGGCGTGGATGGCTCGCGACTCCGCCCACCGGGGTACCCTCTGGGACTTCCGCTCTGGTTGTCATTCGGCTGGAAACCACGGTTGGAACAATTTCCGGTAGAAGCCTCCTTTGTGTGGTGTGCCGGCGGTGCGCAGTGAGGGGTAGGAGCCGCAGCTGGTTTTGGTCATTGGTCACTTTTCCTTTGTTCTTTTTGTTTCTGCAAGCTTCTGTACTGTGAGTATCTTTGTTACAGCGGGAACACCAAGTTTTTTCATTGCAGATCTTTTTTATATGTTCCGCACTCCCGCATCGGTAACATCGGAATGATTTCTGGTTACTCTGTTTCTTTACCCGCGATATCGGAGCACGTTTTAACAAAATACTCAGTTGTTCTGGCAAAAGTCCAACAGTAACTCTCTCAAACAAAGCAGCTAAGATGTTTTTCGTTGCAACATTACCATACTCTATGATATATTGAGACAGGAACAGATTTTTCATCCAATCGAGCAACTTTGAATTCTCGGCTACCAGCAGTCTCTCCCCACCCCTCCCCGGCGGGGGGGGTTTCCCTGGCAGCTGTGCCGCGGCTGCCGAAGTTCCCCGCATATCAAAAGCGGCACAGTAATTCACAGGCTTTTCTCTGCTTAATGCAGGTACTATGTCCTGCGCTGTGAGCCACGTAAGGTTTTGCTCTGTGGCATGTATTTGTAAGCAGGCTACAACTTTACTCCATGATTTGCCAAGCTTTCTTGCAATTTTATCACAGTCCAAAAGCAAAACAGCTCCGTAATTCAGCCATTCTGTTACACTGAATACTGTAATAGGATTTATAAAAAATCCATAAACTTGTCCTACTGCCATCAGGCCAGCCAAATAAAACAGGCTACTGAGTTCGTGCTTTTCTAAAAAGCATAACAATAAAATTTGGGCTACCTCTGATTCCATTTTGGGTCCAGCTGGTTTTCAGGGTCCTGGTCAACACCGTCTAAGCACTCGATCGAGGCTCGCAAGTTGCCAGAGTTGTGCAGTTTACCGAAGTATAGCCCTCACGGTAGGCAGGTAATCACCTGTGTCTTCCGACCTTTCCCAATTCGGGCAAAGACACGACACGCTGAGGCTGCACTCCCCAAGCACCTCTCCGTTCGCGCCGCTCTCAGAAGCCGGGTCGTAAAACTCCGTTGTCAGGGTCCGTAGTCATCGCTCCGTATCACGTCGGAGGTCACCATTTAACGAGATGCGGCGCGAGGGAAAACTCACAGCACTCTCAATATGAGATATAAAGTAAGCTCCAATTTTATTTCACCAAACGAGAGACTTATATACTGTTACAGAAGTTTCTAATTATAGGTACACACACACCTGCAGCTGTTCTCACACATTCAGGGATCCTCTTGTTAACTCCCTTATTCTTTTCTCATAACACTCCTGACTCCTAATCTTTCTCATGGCATTCTTCCCACAGAACATTCTCAGGCAAACAACCACTGCAGCTTGTCGGAATTTCACTGAGGCTTGGGAACACTGAAACCTTGCTCAGCTCTGTTTGGTTAGCATGAGTTTTGGTGGAAAAACTGTGTTTTCCAACAAGGAGGTCTGAGTTTGGATAATGATTTACAAAGAACTGCTTGCTGAAAACAATATATCACTTGCTTAATGATTTTTGCCTACCCAGTAAAAGGGAGGATTTAGAAAGGAAAGCCAAATAATTGATAAAAATTACTGAATATGACTGAACATCCTGCTCTCTGACCCCAGAACTGGCTCAAGTGAGTTCTAAGGTTTGGATTTGGACCAAGAACCACGGGGGCATGTGGAAGGAACCAAGGTGAAGAGTTCATCCTGAGGAAGACTACTAACTTTATCCCTCATTTATTTTCGGGACCCTTGCCCACAATTAATCTGTGACACTGCGCTTGCGCGAGCATATTTAAATGAACTTTGAACTCATTATAGTACAAAGCTGGGATAGGTAATGAATATGTATAGGAGCATTGTGTAACTTTATGCATATGTATCCGGTAACCTAATATAAACCAAGTGAAGAGCTGCTGATGGTGTGCATGCCTTTGGAGGGGCTGCTGCCCATGCATCCCAGCTGGAATAAAAGCATACCTACTTCATAACTTCCTGAGTTGTGGAGTCTATCGGTGCCTTACCATGGCAGACACTGCAATGGGCTGGGATTCCAGTTTCCAGCAAGGAAAAGATGTTCCTGCCCTTGAAGGCAAAGCTCTTGTGGGACTGAAAGCCAAATGGAGCAAGATAGTACAATGAAATTTTACTGCCTGCCTATCCTGGCATTGACTCAGCTGTGATAAATCCCTTTGAGGAAGCACCAGCACAGTCCCACCCAGCCTGAAGGGTCATCTCTGCTAATGGGCCATTGTGAACTCATGGAACCAAGGGGTCATTGTGACACAGTGGGGCCTCATGGAACCCAGGAGTGCATTGTGACACTACAGAACCTCATGGAATGAAGGGGACACTGTGACACTGTGGGGCCTCATTGGAACTCAGGAGACCATCGGTGACAGAACAGGAGCTCATGGACCCTCTGGGGCATTGTGACACTGCAGGGCCTCGTGGAAGCAGCGAGACCATTGTGACACTGAAGAACTTCACAGAACCAAATATCCACTGGGACACGGGAGGGCATCATGGGAAAAAATGAACCACTGTTGGCAGTACGGAAGGTCATTGGATCAAGGACACATGGTGATAAAATGTGATCTTAAATGTCCATTGTGACCCTGAGGATCCAAGGAGACCATGGTGACACTACAGAACCTCATGGAACCATTATTCCATTGTGACACTGCTGGGCCTCAGGGAGCCAAGGAGATCATTGTGACACTGGGGAACCAAGGAGTCCATTGTTGACAGGATGGAAACTCATGGAACAAGTGGACCATTGTGACAATTGCAGAACCAACATAGCTGCTGGACCTTGTCACCTGGCCCTGCACAGCTCCCTTGGGAGGCATGGAAGAACCAGCACCCCGGGAGCCTCAGGAATTCTGCTCCAGGATCAATGGCACACACTGCAAGGGTCTGGAATTCCAGTTTGCAGCAAGGAAAAGATGTTTCTGCCCTTGAAGGCAAAGCTCCTCAGAAGGAGGAGCCAAAAGCCAAGTGGAGTAAAATCTTACAATGACATTTCACTGCCAGCCTTCATCACTTCATCCATGGTTGTTTTAGCTCATGGACTGGCAAGCAAATCAGCAGAGGGTCTTTGGCTGGCAGCTGCCCTGGCTAAAGAGAGACACTGTGAGAGAAAGAGAGCTGGCCAAGAGAGGCAGAAGAGAAA
>NW_028147685.1:0-4994 GCF_008360975.1 Lichenostomus cassidix
AATAATCCCAGTAATTGTCAAATTTGTCATTTCGTTTTGGGGGGTGGCATTGCCAAAATTCCCTGAACCCGGCTAGGGTCCAATTTCTTTGCCCCTCCTGTTAGTCGGTGCCCCAAATATTTTACCTCTTGTTCTGTAAATTGTAATTTGGTTTTAGAGACTTTAAGTCCCTGTGCCCCCAAAAAGTTTAATAGTTTAATACTCTCTTGTCTTACCAACTCTTCTTGTTCCCCCGCTATCAGCAAATCAACCACATATTGAATTAATTTGACTCCCAGGCCAGTGTGGTAGTTTCGTAGGATTTGGCACAAGGCCTGTCCAAATAGGTTGGGTGATTCAGTGAATCCCTGGGGGAGGACTGTCCATCTCAACTGTTGCTTGATATGTCTATCCAGATCCTCCCATTTGAATGCAAAATAATCTCTACTACCTTCATGATGAACAGTGAAAGGAAACTCACGGCAGTCTCAATGTGAGATATAAAGCAAGCTTCATTTTATTTCACCAAACGAGAAACTTATATACTGTTACAGATGTTACTATTATAGTTACACACGTATCTGCAGTCTGTTCTCACATAATCAGGGTTTTTCTTGGTGACTCCCTTATTCTTTTCTTATAACACTTCTGACTCCTTATCATTTCTCATAACATTTTTTCACAGCCTAGAAACACACAGCTGTGTTCCCAGGTTTTAGCTTCTCATGACACTTTACTAGGATTTTTACTGAGGCCTGCCTATGCTGAGGCTTTGCTCAGGCCTGCTCAACTAACACAAATTTTGCTGGAAAACTGTGTTTTCCAACACCTTCATCCAATGGACAAGCCCAGAATGCATCTATTAGGTCTATCACACTGTACCAAACATCATAAGGACCTAATTGACTTAGGATAGTATATGGGTTGGCCACAACAGGAAACCGTTCAACAGTTCTTTTATTTATCTCCCTTAGGTCATGCACTAATCGGTAACTGCCATCTGGCTTTTTTACTGGTAAAATTGGTGTGTTGAAAGGAGACATGCATGGTTCTAATATGCCTTGTTCTATTAGCCTCTTAATTTCCGACTGTAGCCCCCTTCGTCCTTCTTCGGACAAGGGATATTGTTTTACTCTTACCGGACTTCCCGGATTGGTTAGGGTTACTGTAAAGGGTTCTATGTTCAATTTTCCTACAGAATCTGGAGTATACCATACATTTGGATCAATCTGCTTTTCATCTTGAACATTTAGAGAGTAAAGCTTAATGTTTAATTTATGTTGTTTAACTTCCAACCCTATCCCCAGTTCTATCATTAAATCTCTTCCCAATAAATTAAATTCTGCTTCAAGGACTAGTAACAATGATCCCACTCCCAATTTAGAATTTGCTTCAAACAAGACTTCTTTTATTATGGGGACCCCAAAGGGTTCCCCTTTTGCTCCCACCACCTGGACAGTGTCCTGGGATATTTTACACCCTTTAGGCAATTTCTGAATAGTAGAGCGTTCTGCTCCTGAATCCACTAAAAACTCAAACTCTTGTTGCTGAGGTCCTACTCTAAGCTTTACCAGAGGCTCTGATGGTTGCCTTGACCCCAGCAAATAGAGCCCCTGACACCCCTAATCTTCCGCAAACATTTTTAGGTCCGCCAGCCTTTGGCGGCAATCTTTCTTCATGTGCCGTTTTTTCTGACAGTAGTAACATACTACTTCACTTCTCCTTTGTGCCTCCTTGTCCCGAGACGCCTTAAAAGGTCGCTGCTCAGGCTGTGGGCTCCGAGGTGGCTGGACCGGTTTTTCTTGTCCACCCCTAACAGCCGCCACCATCATTTTTACTTGCTTTCGATGACTTTCCTCATCTCTCCTCACATACACTTTCTGAGCTTCTCTCAACAACTCATCCAACCCCCAATTTTGCCAATCATCTAACTTTTCAAGCTTTTTCCTAATATCTACCCATGCCTTGGCCACGAACTGAGTTTTCAATAAGGTTTGTCCCACGGGAGAATCTGGATCTATACCAGAATAAAGTTGCAAATTTTTCCGTAATCGTTCTAACCATTCAGTGGGATCTTCATCTTTCTTTTGCTGTTCATTAAAGGCCTTGGTCATGTTCTGTCCCCTAGGGACGGCCTCTTTAATGCCTTGGACAATAATAGTTCTTAAATCCTGCATATGGGCCCTATCGTTAGGATCCTGGTTGTTCCAATTGGGCTGTTGGAGTGGCCATTTCATATCCCCTATTGGACCCTGGGGATGATTGTTTTCCCAAATCCTCATGCCGGCAGCTCTGATCATCCGCGTCTCCTCTGCCGTAAAGAGGATGCCCTGGATTGACTGAATTTCATCCCAAGTATATATGTTGGGACCCAGAAATTGGTCTACCCTTTCAGCGACCCCCAGAGGATCTTCTAAAAGGTGTCCCATCTCTTTCTTAAATTCCCTAACATCCCCTGAATTTAAAGGAACTGCTATGTACCCTATGCCAGGTGCCTGACCTCCTCCCGGTTGATTTACCATACCCATGCCAACCTCTCTAAGTGGATATAAACCATTTCGTGCCCTACTACGTGTAATGCGTCTATTGGATTGGGCAGGCTCCTCATCCTCAAACGACTGATTAGTGTCATATTGGGGTAATAACGGGGCTGTTGGTGCATTCTGAGGTGGCGCCGGAGTTGGTGCTAGAGGTACATATGGAGGGGGCATTTCCTCTGAATTCCTTTTCTTAGGATCTTTTCGTTTTAACACAAAAAGTCCTGCCCCTCGTATCGGGGTAATCACTTTCTTCCTGATTAAAAGGTTGTTTGGAATTTACATACAAATTTAAAGCTTGACACATAAAATCCTCAAACAACCCAAATACTGGCCAATACAAAGGGTCGGTCCGTATCTGTTTTCCTCCCCAAACTACCATGCAATAATTTATCATTTTACTTTTACCCCTCGTACGGGGGTCATCCGCCCAATATTTAATCAAAACCCCTAAGGGGCTATCAGGCGGGATATCCGGGAGTTTTGTCTGGGGCTCCCCCCCCATGGATTCAGAGGGCTTGCTTTTCCTCTGACCCATCTTCCAGAGTGTCTTCAGTCGCACACACACTCGCGTCCTCCCAGTCGTGGCCCAGTCCCTCGCGGGATGTGGGAACTGCACTACAAGGGAGTCCACACTCACTTTGCCAAGCCTTCGGTGTCTCACACACCACACTCTGGGATAACCACCCCAACCGAACGGATACCCTGTGTTCTCTTAATCTGAACACATACTCACGCGTCCTGCGTCTTCGTCCGGAGCTTCGTGCACAAAGATTATGGGGTTTTCCTTTGACCAGTATCCGAATTTAGGTTCATCGGTCAGGGTGTCGGAGAAGTACCCCCGCAGGGCCGTTGAAACAACGGGGCGCCTCCCAGTGAGGGGTCTCCAGCGAGGGACCCTGATCCGAGCCACGGCACCATGTTGTCATAAATTGGGTCTCAATAAATCAATCAGAGACAATTCCAATTCAGTAATTTGTAATTTATACAAGCCAGTGGATACTGGTCAAAGCAGCGCTGGGCGGGCTAGGCAGGCTCCCTCGCTCTGCCTAAGACACACCGCACAGAGTTTGTGTGTGCCGAGGTTTTATGCAGTCTCTTTTTCTGGGTTACGTGTCATTTGCTGGAGATAAGGCTGTGTCTGCGTAGTCTGTTGCTGTTGCTAGGGGGTCCGCCGCTGCCTTCCGAAGGCTCATAGTCATGTTCGCAGCCTGCCCTTCCCCCTAAACCTTGCCGGTTACTTTAGATTGTGCAAGTTTTGTATAAGCCTTGTGTAAACAGGATGCTTAAGTTCTGCTTATGCCAGCAGGAGGTCTTTGGCCCCTGGGGGCCCTGTTTTCCTGTTGCGATTTAGCGAATCAATCCCTATCTATCACACTCTCACAATTAATACATGTGCACTAAGTTTAAGTTTCACAATGGTTTCCACACACAAAACACAGAATTTTAAAGGCAAAATCAAATAGAGCAATATTAGAAAGGTGTTGGGGTCTGAGTGTTTTCAATTCAGCAGCTAAAATCTTTCTCTTCAATAATACAATCTGCCCCCCTCCAGATACTCCAAACCAACGGTTTATATATGATTTATACTCATTCACTCTTTACCACTCGCTTCGCTTTTCTCTGGCCGTTTCTGTCGCCAGAGAACGGAAACGCAGATAGAGCTCCGCTCTCGCTTCGTGTCAGAGACACGTCTCATTCATTCCCACTCACACAGTAGCAAAATAATGACACTAACACAGTAACAAAATAACAACAGACAGAACAAAAATCACAGTATGGTGTAATACAGTGATGTCCAACCCCCTTAAAGGTACCTTTCACTATAGCAGGGTCCAACCCTGGGGTCCAACCCTTTAAAAATACCTTTTCTTGACAGCGGGGTCCAACCCCTTGCCCGGGACTAATTTCGGGAGACCCAGTCTCAACCCACCCTCGAGGACTAGCACCCCGGACCTGCAGGCATTTATTTTAAAAGTAGCAAATACCTTAATTTGGTGCAGATGGTCCTTAGTCTACTCCCGCCATGAGCCAAAGGACAGCTGAGCTCCCCCTGAAAATTCAGGGTTGCGACTGGGAGGTCTGCTTACCCCTGGATCCGGCAGCCAAGCAGAGTCAGGGTCCCATCTGGGGTGCCAATTTGATTCGCCCCAATCGAGCCCAGAGACACTTCAGAGACCAAGTCAGAGAAGTGGGTATTTGCTTTATTCGGTGCACCGGATGTGTGGGGAATTGTTTCCACCAAACACACATACCTCAGTACCCCAAAGACACAGTGTTATAGGTAAAATCATGAATATTCATTACATTCTCCAGGATAGGAGTGGTTATACAAATCATTTCTCAGAAGTCATTAATATCATTAGCATGTGCACCACGCATGCTCCGTATATCCTGGTGGTCTTTGGAGAGCCCCAAAGCCCCCTCCGAGGTGACGGTCCTTCATGGGATGATTCAGTGGTTTCTGTGCTGGTTTCA
>NW_028147686.1:0-4969 GCF_008360975.1 Lichenostomus cassidix
TAGAGCAAATTCCAGGGAATTGGAATATCCCTCTGTTGAATTTTCCAGCAATCCCATGGCAGAAAAGAGGTAAAAACCCCACAGGATAATTTAAGGTCAGGAAGTTTTAGGTTATTTGGGAGAAGTGAGACATGACTCAGTCTGGGTTTTTGAGGATTTTCCTGAGAGTTTTCCCAGGAATTCCAGACATCCCAAATTTCAGCTATTTGGAGACATTAACTTCGTATTTCAGTAGGACAAGATGGGAAAAAGAGCCTGGATATGAAATTCTTGATTTTTCCATGTCATTCCTTTGATTTCTTCAGGAAAACATTTTTAATTTTTTTTTTTTTTTTTCACAGACCAACCATCAGAAAATCCACAATCACCCATCCTGGAAAGCCAATTCCAGGCAGGTATTTATAAATTCCCCTCTTTTGACCAAAAAACCCACCAGTTTTCCTCTGTTCCCAAATAATTTATAAACTCACTAATCCAAACGAGGCAGAGGAAGGAAAGAAGGAGAGAGAAATGAGTTTTGTCACTGATTTTGACGTAAGAGAACCAAACTCCAATGAATCCCCAAACCCAGGAATTCCAGACATCCCAAATTTCAGCTATTTAGAGACATTAACTTCATGTTTCAGTAGGACAAGATGGGGGAAAAATCCTGGCTATGAAATTCTCCTTTTTTTCCACATCATTCCTTTGATTTCCTCAGGAAAACCTTTTAAAATTTATTTTTTCACAGACCAACCACCACAAAAACCACAATCACCCATCCTGGAAAGCTGATTCCAGGCAGGTATTTATAAATTCCCCTCTTTTGACCAAAAAAAGGCCAATTTTCCTCTGTTCCCAAATAATTTATAAACTCACTAATCCAAACGAGGCAGAGGAAGGAAATGAGGAGAGAGAAATGAGTTTTGTCACTGATTTTGATGTAAGAGAACCAAACTCCAATGAATCCCCAAATCCAGGAATTACAAACATCCCAAATTTCAGCTATTTAGAGACATTAACTTCATATTTCAGTAGGACAAGATGGGGAAAAAATCCTGGATATGAAATTCTCCTTTTTTCCACGTCATTCCTTTGATTTCCTCAGGAAAATTTCCTCAGAAAAAAAATTTTTAAATTTTTTTTTCACAGACCAACCACCACAAAATCCACAATCACCCATCCTGGGAAGCCAATTCCAGGCAGGTATTTATAAATTCCCCTCTTTTGACCAAAAAAATGTAATTTTTTGCATCCTGTCTGTAACTCCCCCGGTTGCCATGGTTACCTGGAGGATGCTCTGCCCATCCCAAAGCCCTCCCAGGCTGTTTTTAGCCCATATTTGTATTTTCACCTCCTCTGCCTCGAACAAGAGGAGCAGAAAAGGCAGGGGAAGGAGGAAGGAGAGACTTCCCAGCACTTCTCTCACCCTCAGCCTTCTGCTCCATCTGCGGCCGAGCCGCGAGGTGAGGAGGGAATTCTTAGGAGCAAAAAAAATCCGAGCAACTGCGAGAGAGAAGTGTGAAGATGGCAGACGGGAGAGGAGTTCCGTCGGGAATTCACTTCCAGGGTGTTTTCCAGCAGGGAGAGCCTGGTTTTACCCCAAAAACCCAAAACAAACCCGAAAAACCACCCGAAAAATTTTCAGATTTTTCGGCGCAGTGTGGACAGAGCAGCCAGGAGAGACAAGGAGGAGTGGAAAGGATTGACCAGATGAAAATGATGAATAAAAATAATTTGGCGTAGTTTTCCTCGTGATCTGAGAATGGTTTAAACTCAAAGAATGGAATTTTAGATCATAAATTATCATCTCAAGGAGTGGTTTGGGTTGGAAGGAACCCAAAAGAGCCTTTGGTTCCAAACCTGCCATGGGTTTGCAATCTGGGAAGAGTTTTAATAATAGGTGGAGATATTCCATAAAATATCTGTGCACAGTCCATGAAATATTCACCCAAAAACCCCAAAACAAACCCAAAACAAACCCAAACCAAACTCAAAACAAACCCAAAACAAACCCGAAAAACCATGTTGGGATTGTCAGATTTTTCAGCTCAGTGTGGACAGAGCAGCCAGGAGAGACAAGGAGGAGTGGAAATGACTGACCAGATGAAAATTATAAATAAAAATAATTTGGCGTATTTTTCCTCATGATCTGAGAGTGGTTTTAACTCAAAGAATTGAATTTTAGATCATAAATTATCGTCTCAAGGAGTGGTTTGGGTTGGAAGGAATCTTAAAGAGCCTTTGGTTCCAAACCTGCCATGGGTTTGCAATCTGGGAAGAGTTTTGAAAATAGGTGGAGATATTCCATAAAATATCTGTGCACAGTCCATGAAATATTCACCCAAAAACCCCAAAACAAACCCAAAAAACCATGTTGGGATTGTCAGATTTTTCGGCGCAGTGTGGACAGAGCAGCCAGGAGAGACAAGGAGGAGTGGAAATGATTGACTAGATGAAAATGATGAATAAAAATTAATTTGGCATATTTTTTTCATGATTTGAGAGTGGTTTTAACTCAAAGAAAGGAATTTTATATTATAAATTATCGTCTCAAGGAGTGGTTTGGGTTGGAAGGAACCTTAAAGAGCCTTTGGTTCCAAACCTGCCATGGGTTTGCAATCTGGGAAGAGTTTTGAAAATAGGTGGAGATATTCCATCAAATATGTGTATGGATTCCATTAAATATCTGTGCATATTCCATAAAATATCTGCACAAATTCCATAAAACACCTTTGCATCTTCCATGAAATATTTGCGCATATTTCATGAAATATCCGTACAAGCTGTAAAATACTAAATAGAAATATTCCATGAAATATTTGCACATATTTCAAAAAATATCTGTGCATATTCCATGAAATATCTGTAGAAATTCCATAAAATATCTGCGCATATTCCATAAAATACCTGTAAATATTCCATGAAATATTTGCACATATTTCATAAAATATCTGTGCATATTCCATAAAATATATGCACAGATTCCATAAAATATCTGTACAAATTCCATAAAATATCTGTACATATTTCATAAAATATCCATACATTCCATAAAATACTAAATAGAAATACTCCATGAAATATTTGCACATATTTCAAAAAATATCTGTGCATATTCCATGAAATATCTGTACAAATTCCATCAAATATCTACACATATTCCATAAAATATGTGCACAAATCCCATCAATTATCTGCACATATTCCATGAAATATTTGCACATATTTCATAAAATATCTGCACATACTCTATAAAATATCTGCACAAATTCCATGAAATATCTTCACAAATTCCATCAAATATCCTCACAAATTCCATGAAATATCTTTACAAATTCCATAAATTATCTCCAAACCCTCACCTAGCCAATTTTCACTTCTTCCAGCCCAACTCTCTCTCAAGCCAGCAAACCTCATCCCATGGACATCTCCTGACAATTCCACCCACGGATTTATCTCTCCCCATGAAAAAAACCTCATTTTTTGCCTGATAGTTGAATTTTTTTCCCATCCCACCCCTCCTTTCTGAGCGGCGAGACGGAGGAACTCCAAATAATTCTGCCTGAAATCAGCCCTGATTGAGAATTCTTTCATCTCAGTCGTCTCCTCCCCGAGATGAAACATCTCCAACCTCCCGAAAACGCTGGGGAAGCAACAATTAAACAGCAAATCTGAGCTCAGAGATGTTTGCAGGAGGAGAAATGGCAGAGTTGCACTTCCCTCCTGCTGTAAATATAGATATAGAGATATATTTAGAGAGATCTAGCTATATATAGGGAGAGATAAATTATATATATATATATAAAATATATATATATAAATATATATATCAAATCTGCATTAAATTCCAATACAACCACTCAGAAAGGATTTACTTGATGATGTTTTATTTATTTATTATTTTTTTTTATTCCTCCTCCCCCCTGCATCCACTTTGGGGAGTAGAATGTCTTTTGGGGTTATTCTTTATTTTGGGGGCATTCTTTATTTCAGGGTTATTATTTATTTTGGGGCTATTATTTATTTCAGGGTTATTCTTTATTTTGGGGCTGTTCTTTATTTTGGGGCTATTCTTTGTTATGGGTTTATTATTTATCTTGGGGCTATTCTTTATTTTGGGGCTATTATTTATTTCAGGATTATCATCTATCTATTATTATCTGTTCTTTATCTTGGGGCTATTCTTTGTTATGGGTTTATTCTTTCCTTTGGGGCTGTTATTTCTTTTGCTCCCCCCTTCCCACCACTTTGCTCCTTTTCTTCATCACAATTTTATGGAATTATTAAAGTTGGAAAAGTTCTCTAAGCATCCAATCATTAATTCACACTTGGGGAAGTGAGGGGTGTGAAAATCCTATTCTTTGGGGGTCTGGAGGTGAATAGAGAGAAATAAAAATGGAATGGACCTGAAATAAATAATAGTCATGAAATAAATAATAGCCCTAAAATAATTAATGGGCCCAAAAGAAATAATACGACAAAAATAAATAATAACCCCAAAATAAATAAATAATAGCCCCAAAATAAAGAATATTCCCAAAATAAAGAATAGCCCCAAAATAAAGAATAGTCTCAAAATAAATGATAGCCCTCAAATAAAGAATATCCCCAAAAGAAATAATAATCCCAAAATAAAGAATATCCCCAAAAGAAATAATAATCCCAAAATAAAGAATAACCCCAAAAGAAAGAATAGCTCCAAAAGAAATAATAATCCCAAAATTAATAATAATCCCAAAATAAATAATAACCTCAAAATAAATAATAACCTCAAAATAAATAATGGGCCCAAAATAAATAATAGCCCCAAAATAAATAATAACCCCAAAAGAAAGAATAGCTACAACAGAAATAATAACCTCAAAAGAAATAATAACCCCAAAATAAAGAACAGCCCCAAAATGAAGAATAATCCCAAAAGAAATAATAACCCCAAAATGAAGAACAGCCCCAAAATGAAGAATAACCCCAAAATGAAGAATAATCC
>NW_028147687.1:0-49311 GCF_008360975.1 Lichenostomus cassidix
CTAATCCCTCCAAGGTCACCGAGTCCCAGCTGTGCCTGATCCCCACCTTGTCCCCAACCCAGAGCCCTGAGTGCCACCTCCAGGAATTCCCTGGACACCTCCAGGGATGGCAACTCCAAACCTCCCTGGATTTTTACTCCAAACCTCCCTGGTTTTTGACTCCAAACCTCCCTGGTTTTTGACTCCAAACCTCCCTGGTTTTTTACTCCAAACCTCCCTGGTTTTTGACTCCAAACCTCCCTGGTTTTTTTACTCCAAACCTCCCTGGTTTTTCACTCCAAACCTCCCTGGTTTTTCACTCCAAACCTCCCTGGTTTTTTACTCCAAACCTCCCTGGTTTTTTACTCCAAACCTCCCTGGTTTTTTACTCCAAACCTCCCTGGTTTTTTACTCCAAACCTCCCTGTTTTTTTACTCCAAAAAAGGTTTTTACTCCTTTTCTGCCTCACTTTTCCTCGTGGTTATGATCAGTGGGAGAAAACCAAACCCTGCTGTGGATCCACACCCAGCCACGCCTCTCAAGGAGACAAATTCTGCTTTTCCAAGGCTGCTTTCTCCCAAACTTCCAGGAAAAATCCCCCCAGCCTCGTGTCAGGGAGCGAGGGAAGGAGCCAACCCCGACCTCTCTCTCACAGAGCCACGATTGTCTGAGCTTTGCTCGATCCTCCCTCCCCAAACAGCCTCTCCCTTCCCTCCTGATATCCTTGTTTTCCCAGGAAAATCAGCAGGCACAGCCCAGCCTGGGATTTGGGATAACCTCCCTGTGCCACGATCTGCTCAGCTCCGGGAGATTTGGGGGTGCTGAGATCAACACAGGGCGGTTTTCCCAGGAAAATGCCATCCCTGCCAGGCTCCTGATTGCAGGAATTCCTTTAAAAGGGGAGGAAAATCCCACGCTGAGCCAGGTGGGCTCAAAGGACCAAATTCGAGGATTTTGCCTTGATCAAGACTGTGCAAAATAACTTGAGATCTTTTTGTGGGATCTGTGGGATCTGTGGCATCGGGAGATTAAAAATTCAGAAGGATTTCTCCATCTCCAGCTCCTTGCCTCAGCAGAAAAGGACTCAGGGTCAGAATTTTACCTTGATCAAGGGTGTGCAAAACAACCTGGGATCTTTTTTTGGAATCAGTGGCACTGGGAGGTGATAAATCCAGGATGATTTCTCCATCTCCAGGTTCTCTCCTCAGCAGAAGAAGACTCAGGATCAGAAGTTTGCTTTGATCAAGGCTGTGCAAAACAACCTGGGATCTTTTTGTGGGATCTGTGGCACCAGGACATTATGAATTCAGAGGATTTCTCCATCTCTAGGTCCTTTCCTCAGGAGAAAAAGACTCAGAGTCAGGATTTTGCCTTGTTTTGCCTTGTACAAACCAACCTGGGATCTTTCTGTGGCATCAGGAGATGAAGAATTCAGAGGATTTCTCCATCTCCAGGTCCTTTTCTCAGCAGAAGACGACTCAGGGTCAGGATTTTGCCTTGATTTTGCCTTGTGCAAGATAACTTGAGATCTGTTTGTGAGATCTGTGAGATCTGTGGCATCGGGAGATTAAAAATCCAGGAGGATTTCTCCATCTCCAGCTCCTTTCCTTAGCAGAAAAGGACTCAGGGTCAGGATTTTACCTTGATCAGGGCTGTGCAAAACAACCTGGGATCTTTTGTGGGATCTGTGGCACCAGGACATTATGAATTCAGAGGATTTCTCCATCTCCAGATCCTCTCCTCAGCAGAAAAAGGACTCAGGCTCAGGATTTTACTTTGGTCAAGGCTGTGCAAAACAACCTGGGATATTTTTATGGGATCTGTGGGATCAGTGGCTCCGGGAAGTGACGAATCCAGCAGGATTTCTCCATCTCCAGCTCGCCACAAGCTCCTCTCCCGGCAGAAGAGGACTCAGAGTCAGGATTTTGCCTTGTGCAAAACAACCTGGGATCTTTCTGTGGGATCTGTGGCACTGGGAGATGATAAATCCAGGAGGATTTCTCCATCTCCAGATCAGCACAAGCTCCTCTCTTCAGCAGAAAAGGACTCAAGGTCAGGATTTTGCCTTGTGCAAAACAACCTGGGATCTTTTTATGGGATCAGTGGTCTCAGTGGCTCCGGGAAGTGACGAATCCAGCAGGATTTCTCCCTCTCCACTCCCCACAAGCTCCTCTCCCGGCAGACTCGCGGCGCTGCAGGAGCTGCTCCCTCCCTGCCCTCCCAGCGTCCATCGGAGAGGAGGAACATCTCCCTGCTCCGCTCCAAATCCCTCCCACAGCTCCTTTCAGAGAGTTTTCCCTTCCAAAGGCTCCTCCTGAGCCCAAATCCGCCCCGACAGGGAGTTCCCTGATCCCGCAGAGCAGGAGGGATGCGCTGGGAGCTCAGATCCTCATTTTGCTTCAGTTCAGAGCAGCTTTAGCTCAGCGAGGTCAGGAATTGTCCTCATCCCGTTCCTGCACGGAGTAAATGCTCTGATTTTCCTTTAATTCCAATCCCCCGCTGGAATTCCTCCCCCTCTGGAATTCCTCCCCCGCTGGAATTCCTCCTCCTCTGGAATTCCTCCTCCTCCTCCCCGCCATGACTCGCAGCCCATTAAATGCTTTTCCAACCTTTTTTTTTTCTCCCGAAATCCTCCTCCAGCCCCGCAGGTTTTTGGCCGCTCCGCTCCTTCCATCCCGATTTTTGGGGAGGTTTCTGCCGCCTTCCCCCTTCTCCTGTCCCTCTCCTGTCCAAACTGGGGGTCAGCCCGGCCCTGGGGGGCTCTGGGATGGGGACAATCCACCCTCTCATCCACCGACAGCCCCAAATCCTTCTCCAGGCTGTTTATCTCCATAAATAACAGGGATAAGGATGGGTTTGCCCTCCGGAAAGGCTGCTTTTGGAAGTTCTGATCCATGGGTTTAGGATCGTTACTGGTTTGAGGTGCAGGCAGAGCTCTGCGGCTGGCAGGACAGCAAGTCCCAGCTTTGGTGACACATTTCCCGCGCCAGGATGGTGTGGCTCCTCAGTGCCGTGGTTCTCCTGGCACAGCAGGCTGTGGCACTCTGGGGACACCAGGGACAGCACGGCTCCTGAGGGACTGGGGGCATGGAAGGGTCTGGAGAATTCCTGAGGGAGCTGGAAAGGAGCTGAGCCTGGAGCAAAGGGGATCAGGGGGACCTTGTGGCTCTGCAGAGCTGTGACAGGAGGGGACAGCCGGGGGGTCAGGCTGTGCTCCAGGGAACAGGGACAGCAGGAGAGGGAACAGCCTCAGGGTGGACATCAGTAGGAATTTCCTCATGGAAAAGGTGGTCAGACCTTGGAACTGCCCAGGGAGGTTTGGAGTGCTCATCCCTGCAGGTGTCCAGGGAATTCTGCATTCAGAGCTCTGGGCTGGGGACAAGGTGGCCATTGGGGACACCTTGGGCTGGATGGTCTTGGAGGTCATTTCCTACCTCAGTCACTCCGAAACTCAGCGCCCGGCGGCTGAAACACTGAAAATTCCCCAAAACCCTACAAAAGAACCCCAAGTTTGTCCGGGAGAAGAAAACCTATCAGCCTGCAGCGCTGACTACAACTCCCATCAGCCCCCGCGCCGACTACACCTCCCATCACCCCCCGCGCCGACTACACCTCCCATCACCCCCCGCGCCGACTACACCTCCCATCACCCCCCGCGCCGACTACACCTCCCATCACCCCCCGCGCCGACTACAACTCCCATCACCCCCCGCGCCGACTACAACTCCCATCACCCCCCGCGCGGCCCCGCGAGGAGGCGTTGCCTGGCGCCGCGCCGCGGGGCACGCCGGGAGCCGCAGTCGCGGCGGGGCGGAGCGCGGGCGGCGGGACTGCGAGTCCCGGCATGCAGCGCGGCAGGGGCCGGGGCCGCGGCAGGGGCGGCGGGGCGGGGCGCGGCGGGGCGGGGCCGGGCGGCCTGAGGGAGCCCGGGGAGCAGCCTGAGGAGCAGCAGCAGCCCGGTGAGCAGCCCGGAGAGCAGCCCGGTGAGCAGCCCGGAGAGCAGCCCGGTGAGCAGCCCGAGGAGCCCAGTGAGCAGCCCGCGGCCGCGATGTCCGTGCAGGTGGCGGTGGCCGCGCCCGCCGTGGAGCTGAAGGAGCTCGGCGGCCCCGTGGACAAGCCGGCCGGGCCGCCGTGCGAGGCTGCGGGCGCTCCGGCGGCGGGGCACGGCATGGCGGCGGCGGGCTGCCCGCTGCCCGGCGCCGAGCGGGAGGCGGCCCCGGCCCCGGCCCCGGCCCCGGCCCCGGCGGGCTGCCCCGGGCTCTCCTCGGCCGCCGCCAAGGCGCCGCAGGCTTCGGCCATGAAGCGGAGCGACCCGCTGCACCCGCAGCACCGGCACCGCGACAGCAGCGACAGCGGCGGCACCGCGGCCGAGGCGCTCGTGAGCCCCGACGGCACCGTCAGCGAGGCGCCGCGCACCGTCAAGAAGGTAACGGGAGAGAAACGGCGGCGGGCGGGGAACGGCCGGGGAGAGCGGGGAGCCGAGCTGAGCCGTGCCGGGGAACGGGAACAGGAACGGAACGGAACGGACTGGGGGAGAGCGGGGAGCCGAGCTGAGCCGGGAAACGGGAAACGGGAACGGGAACGGCCTGGGGGAGAGCGGGGAGCAGAGCCGAGCCGGGCTGAGCTGTGCCGAGCGGCTGGGCTGCGGTTTGGGGACACTCTCTGCGCTCTGGGGACACTGTTCTTCTGCGGTTTGGGGACACGTTCTGCCGTGGTTTGGGGTGCTCCTGGCTGCGCCTTGTACCCGCCGTGTTTGTGCTGTGGGGATGTGCGAGGTGACACTGGGGACATGTGGGGTGACTCTGGGTTCACCCTATTCCCTCACCCCCAGGTGACACTGGGTGCTCTCACACCCCGTTGTCACACCCCCAGGTGACACTGGGTATGATTACACCCCATTGTCACACCCTCAGGTGACACTGGGTGTGTTCACACCCCATTCTTGTACCCCCAGGTGACACTGGGTGGTGCGTGTGGGGTGACACTGGGTACACCCTATTCACTCACCCCCAGGTGATAGTGGGTGTGTTTACACCCCACTGTCACACCCCAGGTGACACTGGCTGCACTCAGGTGACACTGTTTGCTCTCACACCGCACTGTCACCCCCCAGGTGACACTGTTTGCTCTCACCCCGCACTGTGACCCTCCAGGTGACAGCGGGCACCTGCAGGAAGCACACTCTGCAGGCTGTGTTTGGGGTCACAGCAGGTCACATTCCCACATTTTCCAGGTGATCTGGAAAACTCGGATAAGCAGCAAATACAAACTGCTCCTGAGCTGCTGGTGACACTGGCAGGTGTGGCACAGCCAGGTGTGTCCCTGCCTGAGTGTCCCTGTGCCAGGGTGGCCTTTTGGGGTGTGACAGGGTGCCTTTTGAGGTGTGACAGAGTGCATTTTGGGTTGTCCCTGTGCCATGGGTGTGACAGAGTGGCTTTTGGGGTGTGACAGGGTGCCTTTTGGGGTGTGCCAGGGTGGCTTTTGGGGTGTCCCTGTGCCAGGTGTGTCCCTATCTGTGTGTCCCTGTGCCATGGGTGTGACAGAGTGGCTTTTGGGGTGTGACAGGGTGCCTTTTCGAGTGTCCCATGGTGCCTTTTGGGTTGTCCCTGTGCCATGGGGATATGTGGCTTTTGGGGTGTGACAGAGTGGCTTTTGGGGTGTGACAGAGTGGCTTTTGGGGTGTCCCATGGTGGCTTTTGGGGTGTCCCTGTGCCATGGGTGTGACAGAGTGGCCTTTGGGGTGTCCCAGGGTGCCTTTTGGGGTATGACAGGGTGCCTTTTGGGGTGTGACATGGTGCCTTTTGGGATGTGACAGAGTGGCTTTTGGGATGTGACATGGTGGCTTTTGGGGTGTCTCATCGTACCTTTTGGGGTGTCTCTGTGCCAGGGCTGTGACAGGCTGGCTTTTGGGGTGTCACAGGCTGGCTTTTGGGATATGACAGAGTGGCTTTTGGGGTGTCCCATGGTGCCTTTTGGGGTGTCCCCTGGTGCCTTTTGGGGTGTCCCCCCTGCCTGTGACCTTCCCTGCAGCTCAGTCCTGCTGCATCAATCCCATTTCCCATGGGTGGCTGTAGGGAAATGCAAATTTTTCCCATTTTTTCAGCACCTGCCATCTTTCCTGTTAGAAATCCCAACAGAAGGAGTTATCCCCCTGAACCTTTTTTGGGATTTAGGGAAAAAAATGTCCAAATGTCCCTGTCCCTTCCCTTGGGGTGAAGGCTTCACCTCCCTGTTAATGAACTTCCACCTTTTTTGGGATTGCTCTGAATTTTCCTCTGCTTTGAATTTTCCTCTGATTTGAATTTTCCTCTGATTTGAATTTTGCTCTGATTTGAATTTTGCTCTGATTTGAAATTTCCTCTGATTTGAATTTTCTTGATTTGAATTTTGCTCTGATTTGAATTTTGCTCTGATTTGAATTTTGCTCTGATTTGAATTTTGCTCTGATTTGAATTTTGCTCTGATTTGAATTTTGCTCTGATTTGAATTTTGCTCTGATTTGAATTTTGCTCTGATTTGAATTTTGCTCTGATTTGAAATTTCCTCTGATTTAAAATTCCCTCTGGAGAGGAATTTCCTCTCCCTTTGGCTTCCCTGGAATTGGAGTTTGGAAAGAACAAATCCCTGCTGGGGAAACCCATGAGGAAAGTCTGAATTAAAGGGTTTTTCACCTAAAAATCCCTGCTGGGGAAACCCACGAGGAAAGTCTGAATTAAAGGGGTTTTTTTCACCTAAAAATCCCTGCTGGGGAGCTCAGCTCCCCAATAAAAACACTTTTTCCCCTCCAACATCACATCCTCAGTGTCTCCATTTAATATCTTTATCTCCATTTAATATCTTTATCTCCATTTAATATCTTTATCTCCATTTAATATCTTTGAAAATTCTATTTTTAGACACCCTCAGGGCATCCAAATTTCTCCTCAAACATTCTCAGCACTTCCAAACCCTTTATTCCACCTTTCTGCATTATTTCCCACGTCAAACCACAAAAAGGGATTTTTCTCTCGCGCTCCCCTCCTGAATCCCACGGCAAAAAATGGGATTTTTTTTCATTTTTTTCAATTTTTTTCTCTTTTTTTTTCATTTTTTTCTCTTTTTTTCATTTTTAAAATTTTTTTCTTTTTTTCATTTTTTTTTAATTTTTTTTTTCATTTTTTCTTTTCATTTTTTCTTTTTTTTCATTTCCATTTTTTCCGTTTTTTTCATTTTTTTCATTTTTTCATTTTTTTCTTTTTTTTATTGGTTTCCCCTTTTTTCCTTTTTTTCCATTTCTTCCCTTTTTTTCCCTTTTTCCCCATTTTCCCATTTTTTTCTCCCCATTTTTCCCCCAAATTTCCCCCTTTTTTTCCCCATTTTTCCCCCTTTTTCTCCCCATTTTTTCCCCTTTTTTCCTTTTTTTCCCTTTTTCCCCATTTTTCCCCATTTTTCCCCATTTTCCCCCCTTTTTCCCCCTTTTTCCCCCTTTTTTCCCTTTTTCCCCCTTTTTTCCCCATTTTTTCCCCATTTCTCCCCATTATTTTTTCCCATTTTTTTCCCATTTTTTCCCATTTTTTCCCATTTTTTCCCATTTTTCCCCGGGAGAAAAGGCTGGGATGGAATTATCCCTACAACACCTCCAAACCTGCATCACCCCTGGATTTCCCCAATCCCCTCCCACTCCCCTCCTGAATTCCATGGCAAAAAATGGGATTTTTTTCATTGTTTTTCCATTGTTTTTCCATTGTTTTTCCATTGTTTTTCCATTGTTTTTCCATTGTTTTTCCATTGTTTTTTCATTGTTTTTCCATTGTTTTTCCATTGTTTTTCCATTGTTTTTGTTTTCCATTTTTTCTTTTTTCCCTTTTTTCCCCCATTTTTCCCCCATTTTTCCCCCATTTTTCCCCCTTTTTTTCCCCCATTTTTAACCCATTTTTCCCCCCATTTTTCCCCATTTTTTCCCCATTTTTTCCCCATTTTTTCCCCATTTTTTCCCCATTTTTTCCCCATTTTTTCCCCCTTTTTTCCCCATTTTTTCCCCATTTTTCCCATTTTTCCCCGGTAGAAAACGCTCAGATCGAATTATCCCCACAACACCTCCAAACCTGCATCACCCCTGCATTTCCCCAATCCCCTCGTGCTCCCCTCCTGAATTCCACAGCAAAAAAATGGATTTTTTTTCATGTTTTTCCATTGTTTTTCCATTGTTTTTCCATTGTTTTTCCATTGTTTTTCCATTGTTTTTCCATTGTTTTTCCATTGTTTTTCCATTGTTTTTCCATTGTTTTTCCATTGTTTTTCCATTGTTTTTCCATTGTTTTTCCATTGTTTTTCCATTGTTTTTCCATTGTTTTTCCATTGTTTTTCCATTGTTTTTGTTTTCCATTTTTTCTTTTTTCCCTTTTTTCCCCCTTTTTCCCCCCTTTTTTCCCCCTTTTTTCCCCCATTTTTCCCCATTTTTCCCCATTTTTCCCCATTTTTCCCCCATTTTTCCCCCATTTTTTCCCCATTTTTTCCCATTTTTCCCATTTTTCCCCGGGAGAAAACGCTCAGATCGAATTATCCCCACACCACCTCCAAACCTCCATCACCCCTGCATTTCCCCAATCCCCTCGTGCTCCCCTCCTGAATTCCACAGCAAAAAATGGGATTTTTTTTCATTGTTTTCTCATTGTTTTTTCATTGTTTTTTCATTGTTTTTTCATTGTTTTTTCATTGTTTTTCCATTGTTTTTCCATTGTTTTTCCATTGTTTTTCCATTGTTTTTCCATTGTTTTTCCATTGTTTTTCCATTGTTTTTCCATTGTTTTTCCATTGTTTTCTCATTGTTTTCTCATTGTTTTCTCATTGTTTTCTCATTGTTTTCTCATTGTTTTCTCATTGTTTTCTCATTGTTTTCTCATTGTTTTCTCATTGTTTTCCTTTTTTTCTTTTTTTTTCCTTTTTTCCCTTTTTTTCCCTTTTTCTCCTTTTTTTATTTCTTTCATTTTTCCCCATTTTTCCCCATTTTTCCCATTTTTCCCCGGTAGAAAACGCTCAGATCGAATTATCCCCACACCACCTCCAAACCTCCATCCCCCCTGCATTTCCCCACCCCCAGCAGCGAGTTTTTCACCAGAAGATCCCAAAAAATCTGTTATTCCACGTGAGTTTTTTGGGAGCTGCAATGTCTGCAGATCGCTGGAGTACAAACTGTCCTCTCCTTGCCCAGCTGCCCAAACCAGCATTTCCTTCTCTGCAGCCACAAATCCCAGCTGCTTTCCCCCTTAGCAACTCCTGTTATTGAAATAAAATCTGATTTTTGTTTTGGTTGTAAAGCTGAGGTTCAGGATGAAAATTAGATGATTTTTTTTTTGCTCCAATCTGATAGAAGTTTGCTGAAATGGGGGTGAAGAGCTGGTGAAAAATGTGGAATTTGTAGGGAAAGTGGAGTTCTTAGCAGTGTTTGGGAGAAATAATCTTGGAGGTTTTGTGTTGATAATAATTATATTTTTATAATTATAATATATATTATATAATGTATATTATATATAAAATTATATATTATTTAATAATACATAAATATATAATATATAATAATATATATAATATATTATATATTATTATATTATATATAATATATAACAGATATATAATATAATATATATAATATATATAATATATATATTATATCATATATATAATATTATATATAATATATATAATATATATAAAATATATATAATGTATAATATATAGTATAATATATATAATATATTTTATGTATATTATATAAATAATATATATAAATAATATATTTTATATATATTATTTTATATTTTATATATATATTATTATATATATAATAATAATAGTATATTTTTCTTATATATTATTCTTATATAAATATATTTTTTTGCCTTTCCTTGAAATCTGAACACCCATCCTTGAAATCCTGAATCCTAAATCGTGATTTTGGTACTTCTGAGACAAAACCAGAATTCCCAGAAAACTGCAGTGACTTTTCCTCTCACTCCACCCTGGTTTGAAATCTTCTTTTCTGTCAGTTTGGTGTTTTATTTCTCTGTCTGCTTTCCAATTTGGGAGTAAAACAGGAAGTAGTAGATGGATAATAGGTGGTAGATTATATTTATATATAATCTATAATCTGTATAAATATAGATTTATATACATATTAAATATATTTATATATATTTGTATATATTAAATATCTATAAATATATATTTATACATATTCAATATATTAATATATATTAAATATATTAATATATTTAATATTATAATTGTATCTATTAATATATATTAAATATATATAAATATATAAAAATGTATTTAATATATATTTATATTTATATTTATTTAATATATAAATATATATAAAAATATATTTAATATTTATGTAATATATACATTAAATATATTTCTATATAAATATCTATTTATATAGATATTTATATATTTATATTATATTTTAATATATTTTTATATTTATATATATTTATTTGTTTATATATTTTTATATATTTTTTTACATGATTATATATAGATTATAGATGATGCTGGGGCTTTTCTCTGCCACCTGCAGACATCCAAATTTGGGGGAAATCCCTGGAATCACCTCGTTTTTCCCCCTGGATTCTCCCTGTACTCCAGGAATGGTTGGAATTCCTCATGCCTGAGGTGACACTGGGATTGTTTAGCTGCCTGAGGTGTGACAGTGACTGCAGAGCTTCTCCTGGGATCTTTTTGTGGCATCTGTGGCACTGGGAAATGATGAATTCAGAGGATTTCTCCATCTCCAGGTTCTCTCCTCAGGAGAAGAAGGATTCAGGGTCAGGATTTTGTTTTGGTCAAGGCTGTGAAAATAACTTGAGATCTTTCTGTGGGATCTGTGGCACCAGGAAATGATAAATTCAGGAGGATTTCTCCATCTCCAGGTTCTTTTCTCAACAAAAAAGGGACTCAGGGTCAGGATTTTGTTTTGGTCAAGGCTGTGAAAATAACTTGAGATCTTTTTGTGAGATCTGTGGGATCTGTGGCACTGGGAGATGATGAATTCAGAGGATTTCTCCATCTCCAGGTTCTCTCCTCAGCAGAAAACAACTCAGGATCAGGATTTTCTTTGGTCAAGGGTGTGCAAAACAACCTGGGATCTTTCTGTGGGATCTGGGGCACCAGGAAATGAAAAATTCAGAGGATTTCTCCATTTCCAGGTTCTCTCCTCAGCAGAAAAGGGACTCAGGGTCAGAATTTTGCTTTGATCAAGGGTGTGTAAAATAACTTGAGATCTTTCTGTGGGATCTGTGGATCAGTGGCACCAGGAAATGATAAATCCAGGAGGATTTCTCCATCTCTAGGTCCTTTTCTCAGCAGAAAAGGACTTAGAGTCAGGATTTTGCCTTGATCAATGGTGTGCAAAATAACTTGAGATCTTCCTGTGGGATCTGTGGCACCAGGAGATGATAAATTCAGAGGATTTCTCCATCTCCAGGTTCTCTCCTCAGCAGAAAAGGACTCAGGCTCAGGATTTTGCCTTGTTCTGCCTTGTCCAAACCAACCTGGGATCTTTCTGTGGGATCTGTGGCACTGGGAAGTGATCAATTCAGGAGGATTTCTCCATCTCCAGGTCCTTTTCTCAGCAGAAAAAGGACTCAGGGTCAGGATTTTGTTTTGGTCAAGGCTGTGAAAATTACTTGAAATCTTTTTATGAGATCTGTGGAGCTGGG
This sequence comes from Lichenostomus cassidix, assembly GCF_008360975.1. Taxonomy (NCBI): domain Eukaryota; kingdom Metazoa; phylum Chordata; class Aves; order Passeriformes; family Meliphagidae; genus Lichenostomus; species Lichenostomus cassidix. Next base: position 11,685 of record NW_028147687.1, read on the forward strand.
AAATGATGAATTCAGAGGATTTCTCCATCTCCAGGTTCTCTCCTCAGCAGAAAAGCACTCAGGATCAGGATTTTACCTTCATTCTGCCTTGTCCAAACCAACCTGGGATCTTTTCATGAGATCTCCCAGCTTCTCCCGTGCCTCCAAACCAGATAAAATCCCTCACTTCAGGCTGAGGGAATTTTCTGCTGAATTTTCCAGCACCTGGGGTCGAGGAAAGGCTGGGAATGGAGTGGGAGGTGGAAAAACCTCTCCAGGGAGCAGCTGGCTGCTGGCCTGGCTCCCTTTTGGGGTGGATTTTGGGGTGACTCAGGGCTGAGTGGGGATTTTAGCAACACCTGCAGGTGTCCTGGGCTCAACTCACCCGTGCCTGTGAGTCACTGCACGAGCTCTGAGTCACCTGCAGGGCTTCACTTTGGGGTTTAGATGGGGTTTTGGTGAGAAAATGATCACTCAGCAGCTCTGGGTCACCTGCAGGGCTTCAGTTTGGGGTTTAATGGTGTTTTGGTGAGAAAATGGTCACCTGCAGGGCTTTCATTTGGGGTTTAAATGGTGATAAAATGATCTCTCAGCAGCTCTGAGTCACCTGCAGGAGAATGATTTGGGGTTTAAATGGTGATAAAATGATCACTCAGCAGCTCTGGGTCACCTGTAGGAGTTCAGTTTGGGGTTTAAATGGTGTTTTGGTGATAAAATGGTCACTGAGCAGCTCTGGGTCACCTGCAGGAGTTGGATTTGGGGTTTCAGTGGTGTTTTGATGCTAAAATGATCTCTCAGCAGCTCTGGGTCACCTGCAGGGCTTCAGTTTGGGGTTTAATTGTGTTTTGGTGATAAAATGATCACTCAGCAGCTCTGGGTCACCTGCAGGAGTTCAGTTTGGGGTTTAAATGGTGATAAAATGATCTCTCAGCAGCTCTGGGTCACCTGCAGGATTTGGATTAGGGGTTTAAGTGGTGTTTTGGTGATAAAATGATCACTCAGCAGCTCTGGGTCACCTGCAGGAGTTGGATTTGGGGTTTAAATGGTGATAAAATGGTCACTCAGCAGCTTTAGGTCACCTGCAGGAGTTGGATTAGGGGTTTAAATGGTGAGGAAATGATCACTGAGCAGCTCTGGGTCACCTGCAGGAGTTGGATTTGGGGTTTTGGTGATAAAATGGTCACTCAGCAGCTCTGGGTCACCTGCAGGGCTTTAATTTGGGGTCTAAGTGGTGTTTTGGTGATAAAATGATCACTCAGCAGCTTGGGGTCACCTGCAGGAGTTGGATTTGGGGTTTAATGGTGTTTTGGTGATAAAATGGTCACTCAGCAGCTCTGGGTCACCTGCAGGGCTTCAGTTTGGGGTTTAGATGGGGTTTTGGTGAGAAAATGGTCACCTGCAGGAGCTCAATTTGGGGTCTAAGTGGTGTTTTGGTGATAAAATGATCACTGAGCAGCTCTGGGTCACCTGCAGGGCTTTCATTTGGGGTTTAAATGGTGTTTTGATGATAAAATGATCACTCAGCAGCTTTGGGTCACCTGCAGGAGTTGGATTTGGGGTTTAAGTGGTGTTTTGGTGATAAAATGATCACTCAGCAGCTCTGGGCTGCTCGTGGGGTGTGAATTCTCAGAGCATCCCCAGATCCCTGAGAGGCACAGAACTGCTGGAAATGTCAGTGCTGAGCTGGAATTAAAGCTCCCAAATTGATCAACAAGGTGATTTCAGCTTTGTCAGGACTGCTGAACCTCTCTGCCTTCAGCTGAGAGCAGAATCACAGAATTCAGGTTGGAAAGGAGCTTAAAACCATCTAGTTCCACCTCCTGCCACAAGAAAAACTTAGATTTAAATAGATTTTATTCTTGACTCAATGATTCTCCAGTTCTGGGCAGTTGGGTTGAAAAGGACCTTAAAACTCATTGAGTTCAGCTGAGAGGAGAATCACAATCTGAGGTTGAAAAGGACTTTAAATCCATCTAGTTCCACCTCCTGCCACCAGAAAAACTTAAATTTAAACAGATTTTATTCTTGACTCAATGATTCTGCATCTCTAGGCAGCTGGATTGAAAAGGACTTTAAAACCCATCCAGTTCCAACTCCCTCACCACAAGAAAAACTTGGATTTAAACAGATTTTATTCTTGACTCAATAATTGTCTACCTCTAGGCAGCTGGATTGAAAAGGACCTTAAAACCCATTGAGTTCCACCTCCTTCCTCAAGAAAAGAACCTTAAAACCATCCAGTTCCACCTCCTGCCACAAGAAAAACTAAAATTTAAACAGATTTTCTTCTTGCCTCAATAATTGTGCACCTCTGAGCCAATCACCCCACGCTGGGAAGGTTAAACAGCAGCGAGCACGAAGGTTTTAATTCCCCAAACACCAATTTCAGAGCAAAAAGGGATTTTTTTTCCTTCCTCAGCTTGCCAGCTGTGCTCCTGTTCTCTTTGCCACCGTGAAATTTGGGAGGTTTGGGGTTGATTTGCTGTGGATTCATCCCTTTTCTCACACACCTCTGCAGCCCCAGGGCTGGGGTGTCCCGGTGGGGTGACCCTGTGGGGTGACCCTGTGGGATGTCCCATGTCCCTGTGGGATGATGTCCCCTGTGGGATGTCCCCTCTCCAGGGTGTCCCTGTGGGGTGATGTCCCTGTGGGGTGATGTCCCTGTGGGGTGATGTCCCTGTGGGGTGATGTCCCTGTGGGATGTCCCCTCTCCAGTGTGTCCCTGTGGGATGATGTCCCTCTATGGGATGTCCCTGTGGGATGATGTCCCTGTGGGATGGCCCTTCTTTAGGGTGTCCCTGTGGGGTGATGTCCTTGTGGTGTGTCCCTGTGGTGTGTCCCTGTGGTGTGTCCCTGTGGTGTGTCCCTGTGGGGTGACCCTGTGGGGTGACCCTGTGGGGTGATGTCCCTGTGGGATGTCCCTGTGGGATGTCCTTGTGGGATGTCCCCTCTCCGTTGTGACCCTGTGGGGTGTCCCTGTGGGGTGTCCCCTCTCTGGTGTGACCCTGTGGGGTGTCCCTGTGGGATGATGTCCCTGTGGGGTGTCCCTGTGGGGTTTCCCTGTAGGATGTCCCCTCTCCGGGGTGTCCCTGTGGGGTGACCCTGTGGGATGATGTCCCTGTGGGATGTCCTTGTGGGATGTCCCCTCTCCGTTGTGACCCTGTGGGGTGATGTCCCTGTGGGATGTCCCTGTGGGGTGACCCTGTGGGATGTCCCCTCTCCGTTGTGACCCTGTGGTATGATGTCCCTGTGGGATGTCCCTGTGGGATGTCCCCTCTCCGGGGTGTCCCTGTGGGATGATGGCCCTGTGGGGTGTCCCTGTGGGGTTTCCCTGTAGGATGTCCCCTCTCCGTTGTGACCCTACTGCCACCCCAGCCGTGTGACATTGCCGCTGTCACCTCCCCGGTGTGACATTCCTGCTGCTCGCTGGGCTGGCACAGCACAGCACATCACCTGACTGACCAGGCAGGGTCTGCTCTGCTCACCCTGCAAACCTCTCGTGTGCCAAATCTGGCTAACGATCCTCTGACCTTGTTAGCCCAGCAGCTTTCCCTGCCTGCCCTGAAATCCTCCTTTTCCCACGGAAATTCCCACTGCTTCTGGGGCTTTGAGGATTTCTCACATCCTTTTTTCCTCTTCTCCTCTGATTTTCCCTTCTAACCCCAGTGATTGATCCTGCCAGGTGAGAAATGCTTCTAATCAATGAGAAATTTATTCTGCCAGGTGAGAAATGCTTCCAATCAATGATAGATTTATCCTGCCAGGTGAGAAATGCTTCCAAAAAACGATAAATTGATCCTGCCAGGTGAGAAATGTTTCAAATAAATGAGAAATTTGTCCTGCCAGGTGACCAATGCTTCCAATAAATGATAGATTTATCCTGCCAGGTGATCAATAATTCCAATAAATGAGAAATTTCTCCTGCCAGGTGATCAATGTTTCCAATAAATAATAAATTTATCTTGCCAGGTGATCACCATTTATCACCAATAAATTATAAACCTATCCTGCCAGGTGAGAAATTCTTCCAATAAATGATAAATGTATCCTGCCAGGTGATCAATGCTTCCAATAAATAATAAATTTATCCTGCCAGGTGATCAATCACCATTTATCACCAATAAATGATAGATTTATCCTGCCAGGTGATCAATATTTCCAATAAATGATAGATTGATCCTGCCAGGTGATCAATCCAGGGCTGAATTCCCAAGTGCTGCTGGTTGGAATTCTCTTTAGGAAAATCTCAGCGAGTGAGAAGCCAAATCCTTGTATTTGCTATGCGAATCACCAAATAATTGGAATTTTGGGGTAATTTTAGCAGGAGCTGAGTGCACAGATCAGTACATCAGCCTTGGGGCTGAGGAGAGGGGAGGGAGGATGGAAGAGCTTGGGGGAGAGGGGAATAAATTGGGAATAAACTGGGAATCAGTTGGAAATAAATTGGAAAAAAGTTTGGAATAAATTGGAAATAAACTGGAAATAAATTGGAAATAAATTGGGAACAAATTGGAAATAAATTGGGAATAAATTTGGAATAAATTTGGAATAAATTGGGAACAAATTGGAAATAAATTGGGAATAAATTGGAAATAAGTTGGGAATAAATTGGAAATAAACTGGGAATAAATTGGGAATAAACTGGGAATCAGTTGGGAATAAATTGAGAATCAATTGGAAATAAATTGGAAATAAGTTTGGAATAAATTGGAAATAAACTGGAAATAAATTGGAAATAAATTTGGAATAAATTGGAAATAAATTGGGAACAAATTGGAAATAAATTGGGAATAAATTGGGAACAAATTGGGAATAAATTGGGAATAAACTGGGAATAAACTGGGAATCAGTTGGGAATAAATTGGGAATCAATTGGAAATCAATTGGAAATAAGTTTGGAATAAATTGGAAATAAGTTGGGAATAAATTGGGAATAAACTGGAAATAAATTGGGAATAAATTGGAAATAAACTGGGAATAAATTGGGAATAAATTTGGAACAAATTGGGAATAAATTGGGAATAAATTGGAAATAAATTGGGAATAAATTGGAAATAAGTTGGGAATAAATCTGGAATAACTTGGAAATAAATCTGGAATAACTTGTGAATAAATTGGGAATAAACTGGAAATAAGTTGGGAATAAATTGGGAATAAACTGGGAATAAACTGGGAATGAATTGGGAATAAGTTGGAAATAAATTACAAAAGAAATGGTGATTCTGGGACCCAAAATTCACTATGGATATTGGATTAACCAAAATTAATTCTGGAATTGATTCCAAACCTGCAGTGGGAAAAATTAATAAATTACAAAAGAAATGATGATTTTGGGACCCAAAATTCCCTTTTGGATTCATCCCAAATCTGGAATTAATCCCAAACCTGCAGTGGGGAAAAATAATAAATTACAAAATAAATTATGATTCTGGGAAAAATCCGTAAATGACAAGATAAACCTGAGGAACTCAGAGCTTTGAGGTCAAATATTTAAAAATTTAAGTTTTTTTTGGAGATCTCTTCATCTGCCCAAGTCCTTCCAGCAGAGTTCAAAACCCATCAAAATGTGATTTTTTTGTTGATTTTTTCCATTTCCAATTCTTTTTGGGAAGGCAAATGTTATCCAAATATGTTTTCCTGGCATTTTTCACACCCAGAAATTCTCCAGTTTTTCCCAGAGCAGGAATTCATCATTGCTTTTCCTAAGGAAAATCCCAAATTTCCAATATTTCCTGATTCCTGAATTTCCAATATTTCCTAATTCCTGAATTTCCAATATTTCTAATTCCTAAATTTCCAATATTTCCTAATTCCTGAATTTCCAATATTTCTAATTCCTGAGTTTCCAATATTTCTAATTCCTAAATTTCCAATATTTCTAATTCCTGAATTTCCAATATTTCCTGCCATCAGTGCAGCTCCAAAATCCATTCACAGAATGCTGAATGAAAATAAAATAATGATAATATAATGATAAAATAATAATATAATATAATATACATAATATAATAATAAAATGATGATAAAATAAAAAATAAAATTATAATATACATAATATAATATAATATAATAAGGTGATCAAATAATAAAAGTATAATATAATATATAATATATATAATAATAAAATGATAATATAAAATAAAATAATAAAATATAATATATATAATATATAATATAATAATAATATATAATATAAAATAATAAAATAATAGAATAATATATATAATATAATGATAAAATGATGATAATATAAAATAATAAAATAACAATAAAATATAATATATATAATATATTATGTAATAATAAAGTGATAATATAAAAAATAATAAATAATCGAATAATATAATATATAATATAATAAAATGATGATAATATAATAAAATAATAAAATACTAATGAAATATAATATATCTAATATAATAACAAAATGATAATATAATATAGTATAATAAAATAATAGTATAATAATATACTATATATTATATAACATTATAATATCATCATTCTAATATAATAAAATAATAATAATAATAAATAAACTAATAAAATAATGCAATAATTTGGGTAGAAATGCCCTTAGATGTCACCCAGTTCCTCCACACCCCCCAGGCTGCTCCACAGGAAATCAGATTTTTATCCAAAATTCACATTAAATCCAAATTCCATCAGTCATCCCTCAAACCAGTCTGATTAAAAGTGATTAAATTAATTAAATTGTCATTTTTGGCAGCTTTTCTCCCTCCAGCTCAGCTTTGGAACACTTTGTGCTGCAGAGAGAATTTTTATTGATTTATTTTTTATTGATTTCCTTGCTGGGAGATGGATTGGTGTGACTCTGGGAATTGGAAATATTGAAATCATTGAAATCTCTTTTGTTTTTATTTTTACCAAACCTCAGACAGGTGGTGAGCAGAGCTGAGTTTCCATGGGATTTTCTAGAACATTCTGGGCTGAGAGAACTGAAATAAATGATATTTTGCTGGGATTTGCAGAGGGACAAAGCAGCTCCTCTTATTATTCATTGATTTCTGCAAATATTTAGTTATTAGTTTATATTTTTATTTATATTATTTATTATATATTGTATTATTAGTCATATATTGTCTCATATCTATTTATTAATATATTTTTATTAATATATTTTTGTTTATTAATATAAATGTTTATTTATTAATATATTTTTATTAATATAAATTTTTATTTATTAATATATTTTGTTTATGAATATAAATTTTTATTTATGAATAGATTTTTGTTTCTATGTTTTTATTTCTTTATATACTTTTATTGATTTCTTTTTTAAATATCAAATCTCTGCTGCTTTCCCAGAGTTAGCAATGGAATTCCACCTCAGAGGAAATTCTCCACAGGAGAATAAAAAATGTAAATCCAGGAGAAATTCCAGAGAGCAGAGGGCAGGAAGGAAATAATAAATATATATATATATAAAATAAATAAATAAATACATAAAAATATATAAAATAATATAATATATAATATAATATAATATAATATAATATAATATAATATAATATAATATAATTGTAATATAATAATATATAAAATATATAAAATAAATATATAAAGAAAAATATAAAGAAATACATAAAATAATTAATATTTTAATGGGGAGGAAAATGAAATTTGGCTTTGCTCTCCTGGGAATTTCCACAGCTTTGGAAAACTTTGCTCTCGAGGAGTTTTGCTTCCAAAATTCAGAATTCTGAATTCAGTTTGGGGGAAAAAAATCTCATTTTCCAACCCCAGAAAATCCTGGAATAAATATCAGGGAGTTTTGGAGTTTTTGCCTTGGCTGAGCTCAGCTCTGCTCATTGCAGGAATTGCAGGAATTTCAGGAATTTCAGGAATGGGAATTTCAGGAATGGAAATTTCAGGAATATTTCCCAAACCATTTCACATCCACACTCTGGGCAGAGAAGCAACTTGGGAAATTTCTTCCTCCCAGAGCAAATTTCCAGGTTTTCTTCTCCCAGCGCCTTCGACTCGACATGAAATCACATTTTTATATTATTTTATTGTTTTATATTCTCATTTTTATATCATTTTTCCCTTACAAGACAGGGAAAGGGGCAGGAAGGGACCTTAAAGATCTCTAATTCCTCTAATGTCACCTCAGTGCCTTTTTGTCCCACCTTTGCTTTGGTGACACTTGAGTGACCTCTGGGCTAAAAACAGCATCAGGTTGTGTCTGAGTGACACCAGTGAGGGGCAGGAAGGGACCTTAAAGATCTCTAATTCCACTGATGTCACCCGCAGTGCCAGGCTTTGTCACCATTGCCATGTCAGGGGTGCCAGGAGAGCTCCATGGCAGAGCAGATTAAATCTCCATGAAATCATTCCTTGAATTTCCCACGGGAGATTCCAAAACCTTCCTGTCCCACCTTTGCTCTGGTGACACCTGAGTGACCTGAGTGACCTCTGGGCCACAAAACAGCACCAAGTTGTGTCTGAGTGACACCAATAAGGGGCAGGAAAGGACCTTAAAGACCTCTAATTCCACACCCTGCTGCGGGCAGGGATGTCACCCACTGTGCCGGGCTTTGTCACCCCTCTCAGCAGCAATGTCACACCTCAGGGGTGCCAGGAGAGCTCCATGGCAGAGCTTAAATCAGAGCAGATTAAATCTCCATTAAATCATTCCTGCCATTTCCCACGGGAGATTCTGCAACCTTCCTGTCCCACCTTTGCTCTGGTGACACCTGGGTGACCTGAGTGACCTCTGGGCTAAAGATCATCATCAGGTTGTGTCTGAGTGACACCGGAGCAGGGCAGGAAGGGACCTTAAAGATCTCTAATTCCACTAATGTCACCCACAGTGCCAGGCTTTGTCACCATTGCCATGTCAGGGGTGCCAGGAGAGCTCCATTTCTGGGCTGAAATCAGAGCAGAATTCTCTATTAAATCATTCCTGCCGTTTCCCACTGTTGGTTCTGCACCTTCCTGTCCCACCTTTGCTCTGGTGACACCTGGGTGACCTCAGTGACCTCTGGGCCACCAATCACCCCCAGGAGGCTGAGGAATGCTGAGCAGAGCTGGCAAGCAACCCAGCAGGAGAACGTGCAGAGCTGAACTCCTCCTCACCTGCAGCACCCACTGCTGCCAAAAATCCCTTTGGGAACGCAGACAGCGCCGAGCTGGAGGCTGTGAGAGTGAGCTCCGAGCTGTTTCTGTGGTTACCAACAGCAGCAGCAGACACGGGCAGGGCAGGAGGGAACCCGGGGGGGATTTTTGGGGGCTGGGGAAGGGCAGATTGGGGCTTGCAGAAGGTTTGGGGAGCTGCAGGTGCTGCCAGCTGGCAGGTAGCATGGGCTGGGAGCTGCAGCTGGGTGCTGAGCCCAGGGAGAGGGAAAAAGGAGCTGCTTGCCTTGGGATGGTTGGTTGTTCATCAGAAGGGCTGAAATGTCAGCTGGCAGGGGGAGAAAAATGCTTAATTTTGTGTTTTCCTGCCTCGTTGTGGAGCCTGAAATGCAGGCTGGAGGGTTTTGGTGCTGTGGGTTCATGGAGCTGCTCCAGAAATCACCTGAACAGCAGAGGGAAAACCCAGGAGATCAATTCCCACTGCTCAGGAGGGATTTGGAATTCATTCCTAACTCCCATTGCTCAGGAGAGATCAGGGATCTGGAATTCATTCCTAACTCCCATTGCTCAGGAGGGATGTGGAATTCATTCCTAACTCCCACTGCTCAGGAGGGATCAGGAATTCATTCCTAATTCCCATTGCTCAGGAGGGATCAGGAATTCATTCCTAACTCCCACTGCTCAGGAGGGATCAGGAATTCATTCCTAACTCCCACTGCTCAGGAGGGATCTGGAATTCATTCCTAACTCCCATTGCTCAGGAGGGATGTGGAATTCACTGCTCAGGGTGGGAAACTCCCTCAGGGTGGGTTGGTCTGAGAGATTCAGGATTCTCTATCCCTGGCAGTGCCCGAGGCCAGGCTGGACAGTGGGAGCAGCAGGAGGTGTCCTGGATGGGTTTGAGATCATTTCCAACACCAGGAAATGTTCATCAGGGGGTGAAAAGGTGTTGAGAAACAGGGAAGTGCGCAGGAGAGGAAATAGAATCCTACAGGTGTCCCTGGATGGCTTTGAGATCCTTTCCAACCCAAAGATCTGTTATTCTGTGGGGTGAAAAGGCACTGAGAAACAGGGAGGTGATGAGAAGAGGAAATAAAATCCTGCAGAAGGCTCCCTGGATGGGTTTGAGATCCTTTCCAACACAAAGATCTGTTTATCAGAGGGTAAAAAGGTGTTGAGAAACAGGGAAGTGAGGAGGAGAGGAAGAGAAAATCTTACAGAAAGTGTCCCTGGATGGGTTTGAGATCCTTTCAACCCAAAGATCTGTTATTCTATGGGGTGAAAAGAGATATTGAGAAACAGGGAAGTGAGGAGGAGAGGAAATCAAATCCTGCAGGTGTCCCTGGATGGCTTTGAGATCCTTTCCAACCCAAAGATCTGTTATTCTGTGGGGTGAAAAAAGGCATTGAGAAACAGGGAAGTGAGGAGGAGAGGAAGAGAAAATCCTACAGAAAGTGTCCCTGGATGGGTTTGAAATCCTTTCCAACACGAGGAAATGTTCATCTGTGGGGTGAAAAGGTGTTGAGAAACAGGGAAGTGAGGAAGAAATCAACTCCTGCAGGTGTCCATGGATGGATTTAAGATCCTTTCAACACAAAGATCTGTTATTCTGCGGGACAAAAAGAGGCATTAAGGATCAGGGAAGTGAGACGAGAGGAGATGCAGCCCTGGCTGTGGCTCTGAGCTCCCTGGGGCACCCAAACCCTCCAGCCCTGTCCTTCCCTCTCACCCCAGCCTGTGCCAAACCCTTTGAAGTTTTACAATCAGCAGAGATGAAATCACATCCCTCCGAGCTCCAGCACAGCTCTGGGTCTGTCTGCCATCTCCCTCCTCCCTGCTGGATTATCCTCATCCCTGCTGGATTCTCCCCTTCTCCGGGCTGTTTCCTGCTTCCCCTGCCAGCCCTTCCCACACCCCAACATTCCCCAAAATCCCTGGGAGACCCTAAGGATTCATTTCTGCACATCTGGATCCTGGCAGGGTAGGAAGGAGGATTTTCCTAAATCCCAGCTGTGCTCAGGCTGCTCCAGGATGTCTTTTCAGCCCCCAGATGGAAAAAAAAAAAGGGTTTTTAGTTAGTTCTAAACCTTTTCTGTGGGTTTTTTTTAACTCCAATCAAATCGCTGATGACTCAAACCCCCATAAAAGCGTCTGGCAGAGTTCTCCAGCTCTGAAGTTCTGCAATAAATGTCATTTTTGTGGGAGTCTCTTCAAGTGCAGTCAGGTTCTGGAGGCAGGGCAGAGCCTCAGCTCCGCTCTGCAGCGCTGCCTGAGGAATTATTTTCATTTTCCTGCCCTGGGATGATTGCAGGGAAGTGGCTTTAGGGTTGTTTTCTCCCCACAGCAGGTTGGATTTGGGGAACTCAGTGCCAAGAACTTTCTGTACTTCGCTTTCCTTTTTAATTTTTTTTTTAATTTTAATAGAAATAATCTGGAAACATTTTCTCCTCCCTGTGCGAGCAGGATGACCACAGATGAGTCACGGGGCTGCCTGAACATGTCAAACCTTCCCAGTGCTGAGAATTCTCTTGGTGCTGCGATTTCCACCCTGGATTTTTGGGTGTCTCACCTGCCTCTGGAGACAGGAGAGCTGAGATTATCCCAAACCACCTGAGAGTGCTGCTCAGTCCCGTGAGAAATCCAGCAAAAGCTGCCTCAGAGCTGGAATGTTGTTCTTTCTGATTCACCCAGTGATTTTTGGGATGAGATTTTGGAGTGATTTTTGGGTTAATTGAGAAGTGAGTAGGTTTGTTCAGACCTGGGAGCTGCAATTATTCCAAACCATGAGAGATTGCTGGTCAGTCCCATGAGAAATCAAAAAATAATCTTCATTAGAGCTGGAATTTTGTTCTTTCTGATTCAGAGTGATTTTAGGATGAGATTTTGGAGTGATTTTTAGCCTGGGATACTGAAGTGAGTAGGAATGTTCACACCAGGGAGCTGTGATTATCCCAAACCACATGAGATTTCTGGTCAATCCCATGAGAAATCCAACAAAAGCTGCCTCAGAGCTGGAATTTTGTTCTTTCTGACTCACCCAGTGATTTTTGGGATGAGATTTTGGAGTGATTTTTGGGTTAATTGAGAAGTGAGTTGGTGTGTTCAGACCTGGGAGCTGCAATTATCCCAAACCACCAGAGATTGCTGATCAGTCCAGTGAGAAATCAAAAAAAAAATCTTCATTAGAGCTGGAATTTAGTTCTTTCTGATTCACAGAGTGATTTTGGGATGAGATTTTGGAGTGATTTTTAGCCTGGGATACTGAAGTGAGTAGGAATGTTCACACCAGGGATCTGTAATTATTCCAAACCACTGGGGAGCTGCTCATGGTCAGTCCCATGAGAAATCCAACAAAAAGCTGCCTCAGAGCTGGAATTTTGTTCTTTCTGATTCACCCAGTAATTTTTGGGATGAGATTTTGGAGTGATTTTTAGCCTGGGTTAATTGAGAAGTGAGTAGGTTTGTTCACACCATGGAGCTGTGATTATCCCAAACCATGAGAGATTGCTGATCAGTCCAGTGAGAAATCCAACAAAAGCTTCCTCAGAGCTGGAATTTAGTTCTTTCTGATTCACTGAGTGATTTTGGGATGAGATTTTGGAGTGATTTTTGGGTTAATCAAGAAGTGAGTAGGTGTGCTCAGACCTGAGAGCTGCAATTATCCCAAACTACCAGAGATTTCTGGTCAATCCCATGAGAAATCCAACAAAAGCTTCCTCAGAGCTGGAATTTTGTTCTTTCTGATTCACAAAATGATTTTGGGATGAGATTTTGGAGTGATTTTTATCTTGGATTACTTGAGTAGAAGTGAGTAGGTGTGTTCACACCATGGAGCTGAGATTATTCCAAACCACTGGGGAGCTGCTGGTCAGTCCCATGAGAAATCCAACAAAAAGCTGCCTCAGAGCTGGAATTTTATTCTGGCTAATTCAGAGTGATTTTTGGATGAGATTTTGGAGTGATTTTTGGGTTACTTGAGAAGTGAGTAGGAGTGTTCACACCAGGGATCTGCAATTATTCCAAACCCCTGGGGAGCTGCTGGTCAATCCAGTGAGAAATCCAACAAAAAGCTTCCTCAGAGCTGGAATGTTGTTCTTTCTGATTCACCCAGTGATTTTTGGGATGAGATTTTGGAGTGATTTCTGGGTTAATTGAGAACTGAGTAGGTTTGTTCAGACCTGAGAGCTGTGATTATTCCAAACCACCAGAGATTTCTGATCAATCCCATGAGAAATCCAACAAAAGACTTCCTCAGAGCTGCAGTTTAGTTCTGGCTGATTCTCCCAGTAATTTTTGGGATGAGATTTTGGAGTGATTTTTGGGTTAATTGAGAAGTGAGTAGGTGTGTTCAGACCTGAGAGCTGCAATTATTCCAAACCACCTGAGATTTCTGGTCAGTCCAGTGAGAAATCCAACAAAAGACTTCTTTAGAGCTGCAGTTTAGTTCTGGCTGATTCCCCCAGTAATTTTTGGGATGAGATTTTGGAGTGATTTTTGGGTTAGTTGAGAAGTGAGTAGGTTTGTTCAGACCTGAGAGCTGTGATTATCCCAAACCATGAGAGATTTCTGGTCAGTCCAGTGAGAAATCCAACAAAAGGCTTCTTTAGAGCTGGAATTTTATTCTGCCTGATTCACAAAATGATTTTGGGATGAGATTTTGGAATGATTTTGGGATGGGATTTTGGAGTGATCTTTAGGTTTCTTGAGGAGAACAGAGTAGGTTTGTTCAGACCAGGGATCTGTAATTATTCCAAACCCCTGGGGAGCTGCTGCTCAGTCCCGTGAGAAATCCAACAAAAGCTGCCTTAGAGCTGGAATTTTGTTCTTTCTGATTCACCCAGTGATTTTTGGGATGAGATTTTGGAGTGATTTTTGGGTTACTCAAGAAGTGAATAGGTGTGTTCAGACCTGAGAGCTGCAAAATTGGGAATGTGTTTATGGAATTGTCCAAGGGTAGGAAAATTGGGATTTATTTAAATTTTTATTTATTAATTGGGAATTATCCCAATTGGTGGAATTGTCCAAGGCTGGGAAAATTGGGATTTATTTAAATTTTTATTTATTAATTGGGAATTATCCCAATTAATGGGATAATTGGGATTAATGGAATTAATGGAATTGTCTCAGGCTGGGAAAATTGGGATTTATTTACGTTTTTATTTTTTAATTGGGAATTATCCCAATTTGTGGAATTGTCTCAGGATGGGAGAGCTGGGAATGTGTTTGTGGAATTGTCCAAGTTTGGGAAAATTTGGGAATGTGTTTGGGGAAAATTGGGAATCTGTTTGTGGAATTGTCACTGAATTATCCTTAAAATCTTTCCCATCCCATTCCCTGACAAATCCCTCTGGCAAAAATCCCATTTTTCTCCCAATTTTCTCCCAATTTCTCCCATTTTTCTCCCATTTTTCTCCCATTTTTCTCCCCTTTTTTCTCCAATTTTCTCCCAATTTTTCTCCCATTTTTCTCCCATTTTTCTCCCAATTTTTCTATCATTTTTTCTCCCAATTTTTCTCTCATTTTTCTCCCATTTTTTCTCCCATTTTTTCTCCCATTTTTCTCCCATTTTTCTCCCAATTTTCTCCCAATTTTCTCCCAATTTTTCTCCCAATTTTCTCCCATTTTTCTCCCAATTTTTTCCCAATTTTTCTCCCAATTTTCTCCCATTTTTCTCCCATTTTTCTCCCATTTTTCTCCCATTTTTCTCCCAATTTTTCTCCCATTTTTCTCCCAATTTTTCTCCCTTTTTTCTCTCATTTTTCTCCCAATTTTTCTCCCATTTTTCTCCCAATTTCTCCCAATTTTCCCCATTTTTCTCCCATTTTTTCTCCCATTTTTCCCCATTTTTCTCCCATTTTTCTCCCAATTTTCTCCCATTTTTCTCCCTTTTTTCTCCCAATTTTTCTCCCAATTTTTCTCTCATTTTTTCTCCCATTTTCCTCCCAATTTTTCTCCCATTTTTCTCCCATTTTCCTCCCCATTTTTCTCTCATTTTTCTCCCATTTTTCTCCCCATTTTTCTCCCATTTTTCTCCCCATTTTTCTCCCATTTTTCTCCCATTTTTCTCCCATTTTTTCTCCCATTTTTCCTCCCATTTTTCTCCCACTTTTCTCCCATTTTTTTCTCCCAATTTTTCTCCCAATTTCTCCCATTTTTCTCCCATTTTTCTCCCAATTTTTCTCCCATTTTTCTCTCATTTTTCTCCCATTTTTCTCCCAATTTTTCTCCCATTTTTCTCCCATTTTTCTCCCAATTTTTCTCCCATTTTCTCCCAATTTTTCTCCAATTTTTCTCCCAATTTTCTCCCATTTTCCTCCCGTTTTTCTCCCATTTTTTCTCCCCATTTTTCTCCCATTTTTCTCCCAATTTTTCTCCCAATTTTCTCCAATTTTTCTCCCAATTTTTCTCCCATTTTTCTCCCAATTTTTCTCCCCTTTTTTCCCCCATTCTCTCTGAATTAACTCATCCTGACTCACCCATTTCTGAGATGACAAATCTCCTCCTCAAAACCTTGAATATTTCAGAAAATGGTGAATATTTCAGAAAATGATGAATATTTCACAGAGCTGCCAACCCATAAATCACTTTATTTTTATCTTTAATCACCCAGATAATCCCCAACCTGATAAAACAGCAGCTGGGGGAGATTTTTTCCCCAAATTGGGGATTTTTTTCCCCAAAATATTCCGATTTATTAGCTTTTTCTGCAGCAGGTTGTGCCTAATGAAAGCCTCGTTAGTGGTTGTTAATTAATGAGTTCTGATCCCAAATCTGATTTTTGTCAATCCTGCAGATCCCAACAGGAGAGGAGATTTTCTCCCAAAATTTCTCAAAGAGCTCAAAAATTTCTGCACAATTCAGGAGCAGCTTGGGTAGAGATAATAACCCAGAAATAAAGAATTTTAAATAAATTTAGTTTATTTTGGATAAATCAGATTCACCCAAAAATTCCTCCCTGGTCAGTAATAATCCGCCTTAAAATGAAAATAATTTCATATAAATATATATAATAATATATATAAATATATATAATATAATTATATATATAATATAATAAATACAATATATATTATATATATTATATATATTATATATATTATATAATAAATATATATATAAATATATATAAATATATATAATAATATCTATAAATATATATAATTATATTTAAATATAATTTAAATTCAATTTCATTAAATTTTTTAAAATTTTCATTTAATTTCAATTTAATTTAATTTAAATCTTAAAAATTTAATTTAAATTTAAATTCTGGTTGAATTTAATTAAAAAATTCAGTGAAAAAATGGTGAATTTTGCTCTGAGCAGTGAATTTCTGGTTCAGAACTGAGTGTGGAGTTGAGCAAATCACCTGCTGGGATCTGTGAGTGATTTTTGTCCCTAATTATCCCAAATTATATCAAAATATCAGGATGGGGATGGAGAGCAATGGGAGGAAAACTGAAATTTTCCCTGCAGTTTCCCTTTGGGTGGTTAGAATTGGTGAATTCAGCACCCAAAATCGTGATTTTTGTGTCCCAAAATTGGAGATTTTAGCATCTTTTCCATAAATCCGAGGAAATAATTCGTAATTTAATTATAATTTAATTGTAATTTAATTTCAATTTCATTTAATTTCATTTAATTTCAATTTCATTTAATTTCAATTTTTACAATTCAATTTAATTTAAATTTTAATTCTGGTTGAATTGAGTGAAAACTTTAGTGAAACAAGGGTGACATCAACACCCAAAATTGGAGATTTTAGCATCTTTTCCATAAATCCGAGGAAATAATTAATAATTTCAATTTCATTTAATTTCAATTTCATTTAATTTCAATTCAATTTAATTAAAATTTTAAAAATTAAATTTAATTTCAATTTCATTTAATTTCAATTTAATTTAATTTTAATTTTTAAAAAGTTTCATTTCATTTCAATTTAATTTAAGTCCAATTTAATTTAATTTCAATTTAATTTCAATTAAATTTTTTAAATTTCATTTAATTTAAATCTAAATTCTGGTTGAATTTAATTAAAAAGTTGATTGAAAAATGAGTGAATTTTGCTCTGAGCAGTGAATTTCTGGTTCAGAACTGAGTGTGGAGTTGAGCAAATCACCTGCTGGGATCTCAGGGTGACTTTTGTCCCTAATTATCGCTAATTAATTAGCAGATGGAGCAGAGGGAGGAACCAGCAGCTGGGGAAGGACTCTGAGAGCTGCTGGGAACAGAACAGGAATTGGGATTTAGCTCTGGAATTGCTGTTGGCCACTGAGCAGCAAAATAACCCAATAATTCAATAATAACCCAATAATTCAATAATAACCAAATAATTCAATAATAACCCAATAATTCAGTGATTCTGCTGGAAATAATAATTCCACATGATTTGGCTCTGCTGTTTTAGCATCCCAAACCTTTCTGGTTAATAATATTTTATTTTATTTTATTTTATTTTATTTTATTATTTTATTTTATTTTATTCTTATGGATGATCTTCATATCCGTTCCATCCCATCCCAAACCTTTCTGATTTTCATTTTATTTTATTTTATTTTATTTTATTCTATTCTATTCTATGGGTGATCTTCAAGCTCCATTCCATCCCAAACTTTTGTGATTAATAATATTATTTTATTCTATTCTATTCTATTCTATTCTATTCTATTCTATTCTATAGGATGATCTTCAAGCTCCATTCCATCCCAAGTCTTTCTGATTAATAATATTATTTTATTCTATGGATGATCCTCAAGCTCCATTGCATCCCGAAATTTTCTGATTAATAATATTATTTTGTTTTATTCTATGGGTGATCTCCAAGTTCCATTCCATCCCAAACCTTTCTGATTAGTAACAATATTTTATTTTGTTTTATTTTATTTTATTTTATTTTATTATTTTATTATTTTATTTTATTTTATTCTATTTAATTTTATTCTATGGGATGATCTTCCAGGTTCATTCCATCCCAAACCTTTCCAATTAATAATATCTTATTTTATTTTATTTTATTTTATTTATTTTACTTTATTTTATGGGATAATCTTCCAGGCCCATTCCATTCCCTCCCAAACCTTTCTGATTAACAACAATATTTTATTTTATTTTATTCTATTCTATTCTATTCTATTCTATTCTATTCTACGGGATAATCTTCCAGGTTCATTCCATCCCAAACCTTTCTGATTAATTATTTTATTTTATTTTATTCTATTCTATTCTATTCTATTCTATGGGATAATCTTCAAGTTCCATTCCATCCCAAGTTTTTCTGATTATTTTATTTTATTTCCTCCTATTCTATTCTATTCTATTCTATTCTATTCTATTCTATTCTATTCTATTCTATTCTAATATATTCTATTATTTTATTTTATTCTCTGGGATAACCCTCAAGCTCCATTCCACCCAAACCATCCCACAGCTCTGCCAACCAAAACCCACATAAAAACCCATTTCTGCTCCAAACAGCCACAAAAACATTATTATTTTTCCCCTTGGATGGAATTCCTTTGGGATTTTCACTTTCCTCGTTTTCCACTCAGAGTGTGGGAGAGAAAATCCAACTGGGAGAGGCAGGGAGGAGCTGCCAGCAGCGCTAATTAGCTGTGTTAATTAATTAGCGATCCTGGTCAGCAGTGCTAATTAGCTGTGTTAATTAATTAGCGATCCTGGTTAGCAGTGCTAATTAGCAATCCTGGTTAGCAGTGCTCGTTAGCTGTGCTAATTAATTAGCGATCCTGGTTAGCAGTGCTAATTAGCTGTGCTAATTAATTAGCGATCCTGGTTAGCAGTGCTCGTTAGCTGTGCTAATTAATTAGCAATCCTGGTTAGCAGTGCTAATTAGCTGTGCTAATTAATTAGCGATCCTGGTTAGCAGTGCTCGTTAGCTATGCTAATTAATTAGCGATCCTGGTTAGCAGTGCTCGTTAGCTGTGCTAATTAGCCATAGGAATTAGCGATGCTGATTGACAGTCCTAATTAGCAATCCTCGTTAGCAACGCTGGTTAGCAGTCCTAATTAGCAATGTTCATTAGCAACGCTGGTTAGCAATCCTAATTACCAATCCTGGTTAGCAATGCTCGTTAGCAATCGTAATTAGCAATCCTGGTTAGCAATTCTCGTTAGCAACCCTTGTTAGCAATCCTAATTAGCAATGTTCGTTAGAAATCCTAATTAGCAATCGTAATTAGCAATCCTAATTAGCAATCTTGGTTAGCAATGCTGGTTAACAATGCTGGTTAGCGAATCCTAATTAACAATCCTCGTTAGCAATCCTAATTAGCAATCGTAATTAGCAATGTTCATTAGCAATCCTCGTTAGAAATCCTAATTAGCAATGCTGGTTAGCAATCGTAATTAGCAATGTTCATTAGCAATCCTTGTTAGCAATGCTCGTTAGCAACCCTAATTAGCAACCCTCGTTAGCAATCCTAATTAGCAATGCTCGTTAACAATCCTCGTTAGCAATCCTAATTAGCAATCCTAATTAGCAATGCTGGTTAGCATTCCAACCATTCCCATCCTCCTCTGGAATCTCCTGTGGTGACAAACCCGAGGGGACAAAAATCCATGGAAATCCTGGAGGGATTTGGGAATTCCTTGAAGATTTTAGGAAGCTCTGGAGCTTTCAGCCTTTGGCTACTGGAAAATTTTTATTGAAATGGACATTCAGTGGGGTGGAATTGGTGAGGAATTTTTCCAGGATTTTCTTGGAAAATGTGCTCTGAGAACTCCTGGATCTGGAGTTGAATGGGATAAACATCAGGAATTCTGTGTGGATTTGTTTTTACCCACCACACTCTGCAATCAAACCTGGTTTAACGAAATTTAATTTTTGATTTTACACTAATTTATGTCCAAATTTAACTAGGGAGTTAATTTCTGCTCCATATTCCAACCATTCCCATCCTCCTCTGGAATCTCCTGGATGGTGACAAACCCAGGGGGACAAAAATCCATGGAAATCCTGGAGGGATTTGGGAATTCCCTGAAGATTTTGGGAAGCTCTGGAGCTGGGCTGGGGAATGGACATTCCTTTAAGGGTAGAATTTGTGAGGAATTTTTCCAGGATTTGCCTGGAAAACCTGCTCTGAGAACTCCTGATGGGATAAATCCAGGGAATTTTGTGGGGATTTGTTTTTACCCACCACACTCTGCAATCAAAGCTGCCTTAACGAAGTTTAATTTTGGATTTTACACTAATTTATGTCCAAATTTAACGAGTTTCTGCTCCACATTCCAACCATTCCCATCCTCCTCTGGAATCTCCTGTGGTGACAAACCCGAGGGGACAAAAATCCATGGAAATCCTGGAGGGATTTGGGAATTCCTTGAGGATTTTGGGAAGCTCTGGAGCTTTCAGCCTTTGGCTACTGGAAAATTTATATTAAAATGGACATTCAGTGGGGTGGAATTTGTGAGGAATTTTTCCAGGATTTGCTTGGAAAATGTGCTCTGAGAACTCCTGATGGGATAAATCCAGGGAATTCTGTGGGGATTTGTTTTTACCCACCACACTCTGCAATCAAACCTGGTTTAGCAAAGTTTAATTTTGGATTTTATCTGAATTTATGACCAAATTTAATGAGTTTCTGCTCCACATTCCAACCATTCCCATCCTCCTCTGGAATCTCCTGTGGTGACAAACCCGAGGGGACAAAAATCCATGGAAATCTTCAAGGAATTTGGGAATTCCTTTAGGATTTTGGGAAGCTCTGGAGCTCTCAGCCTCTGGCTACTGGAAAATTTATATTAAAATGGACATTCAGTGGGGTGGAATTGGTGAGGAATTTTTCCAGGATTTTCTTGGAAAATGTGCTCTGAGAACTCCTGATGGGATAAATCCAGGGAATTTTGTGGGGATTTGTTTTTACCCACCACACTCTGCAATCAAACCTGGTTTCATGAAGTTTAATTTTGGATTTTACACTAATTTATGTCCAAATTTAACTAGGGAGTTAATTTCTGCTCCACATTCCAACCATTCCCATCCTCCTCTGGAATCTCCTGGATGGTGACAAACCCAGGGAAAAGCTGCATTTCCATCCCCAATCCCTAATCCCGGATTTAAAGGGATTTTCTCTCCCCTCTGACACCCCAAAACTCCATTCCCATGGGAAAAGCATCCCCGGGCTGTCATTCCCAATCCCAGAGGGATTTCTCATTTCACCCGGCGCTGCTGATTAAAGCTTTGCTCGTTAATTTAATTTTCTCTGCCCTGCTGATGGCTGGAGTGACGTTCCCAGCCCTGGGAGTGCTGGGGAGAGTGGGATTGCTGGGAAAAGTGGAATTTCCCAGGCCTGGGAACAGTGGGATTGCTGGGAATGCTGGAATTTCCCAACGCTGGGAAGAGTGGGATTGCTGGGAAGAGTGGGAATTCCAGGGAATGCTGGAAATTCCCAGCCCTGGGAATGCTGGGAAGAGTGGGATTGCTGGGAAGAGTGGAATTTCCCAGGTCTGGGAATACTGGGAAGAGTGGGAATTGCTGGGAATGCTGGCATTTCCCTGCCCTGGGAATGTTGGGAAGAGTGGGAATTGCTGGGAAGAGTGGGAATTGCTGGGAATGCTTTAATTTCCCAGCCCTAGGAATGCTGGAAACAGTGGGAATTGCTAGGAATGCTGGAAATTCCCAGGCCTGGGAAGAGTGGGAATTGCTGGGAATGCTGGAGTTTCCCAGCCCTGGGATTTCTGGGGACAATGGGATTCCTGGGAATGCTGGAATTCCCAACCCTGGGATTGGTGAGAAGAGCAGGATTATCTGGGAATGCTGGAAATTTCCCAGCCCTGGAAAGAGTGGGAACTGTGGGATTCCTGGGAATGCTGGAAGTTCCCAGCCCTGGGAATGCTGGGAAAAGTTGGAATTGCTGGGAATGCTGGAAAATCCCACCCTGGGATTGCTGGGAACAGTGGAATTTCCCAGCCCTGGGATTGCTGGGAACAGTGAGATTGTTGGGAGTGCTGGAATTTCCCAGCCCTGGGAAGAGTGGGAATTCCAGGCAATGCTGGAAATTCCCAGCCCTGGGAATGCTGGGAAGAGTGTGATTGTTGGGAAGAGTGGAATTTCCCAGCCATGGGATTGCTGGGAAAAGTGGGAATTGCTGGGAATGCTTTAATTTCCCAGCCCTGGGAATGCTGGAAATTCCCAGGCCTGGGAAGAGTGGGAATTGCTGGGAATGCTGGAGTTTCCCAGCCCTGGGATTGCTGGGAAGAGTGGGAATTCTAGGGAATACTGGAAGTTGCCAGCCCTGGGAATACTGGGAACAGTGGGATTCCTGGGAATGCTGGAAGTTCCCAACCCTGGGAAGAGAGTGGGAATTGCTGGGAATGCTGGAATTTCCCAGGCCTGGGAACAGTGGGATTGCTAGGAATGCTGGAAATTTCCAGCCCTGGGAACAGTGGGATTGCTAGGAATGCTGGAATTTCCCAGTCCTGGGATTGCTGGGAATGCTGGAATTTCCCAGCCCTGGGAATGTTGGGAAGAGCAGGATTTCTGGGAATGCTGGCAGCTGGAGCCACTCCCCCCTTCCTTGTGGCTGTGGGACACTGAGTGACTCAGGAGAGGTTTTGTGTTCCCTTGTGACACTTGGGAACGGGAATTCCTGGGAATTGTCATGGATAGCTGCGAGCTCGGGATCCAGGGAGGCTTTTCCTGAGAATTGTCAGGGATAGCTTGGGATCCAGGGAGGCTTTTCCATGGAAATTTTCACTGATAACTCAGGATCCAGGGAAGGATTTTTTCTCATTTTCCATGAGAATTCTCACTGATAGCTCTGAGCTCGGGATCCAGGGAAGCTTTTCCATGAGAATTGTCACCAATAATTTGGGATCCAGGGAAGCTTTTCCATGAGAATTGTCACCAATAATTTGGGATCCAGGGAAGCTTTTCCATGAGAATTGTCACCAATAATTTGGGATCCAGGGAGGCTTTTCCGTGGAAATTGTCACTGATAGCTCCAAGGGACGCTTAACTCTCGATTTATAATTTAATTCCAGTTTTTATTTCTCATTCTTCCTCTTCCTGGAGAGCTCCCAGGTGAGCAGCAGGGATAAAATCCCTCATTTCCCATCCCGGGAAAGGCTCTGCCTCTCCTCCCAACCTGTTTTATTTCCCCAGATTTTTTCAGCTGGAAAAAATCCCTGCAAATGCCTGATGGTGGAGCTGGAAGTTCCCCAAAACCTCTCTGGTTTTTCCCTTTTCCTCCATCGATGGAAACGTTGGGATTTTCCCGTGGGATTCTCTCTCCCCCTCGTGTCTCCTCAGGGCTCCTGCAGCCTCTGGAAAGCTGGAATTCATCCCAATTCCCTCGTTTTTCCAGCAGCTCAGCTTTGATTCCATCCTTCTGCCACTGAATCGTCCCCAGGTTTTCAGCAGGAATGGAAATCTCTGTATTTTTAAATATTTAGACAATAATTCCTAATTCTTGTTCTCTGCTCAGAGCCTTGATCCCATCCAGCCTCTGGCTAGTGGAAAATTTGTATTTACTGAGGTTTGAACTGCTCTTTGCTCTGAAATTCAGCCCTAAGTGGTTTATTACTTCGTCAAATTGGGTTTAAAAGCTTTTCCTAATTTCTATCCCTTTTCCTGGAGCTGGGGTTTGGAGAAGATTTCCCAGCAAATCACTGCTGATAATTCCTTTATTTTTAATCCTAAACCTTGATTCAAGTCAGGGATGTTGGAAGGAGAAAACAAATCCTGATTTCTTCATTCTGGCCTAAAGCTTCATCTCTAAAACTTTCAAATATTACTTATCATAAACTTAAATATTCATATATAATCTTAAATATTCATTACCCACTTTTTTAGGGATTTTTTCTGTAAAATGGAGTTGTAGGGTCTGGATGAGAAGTGATGAGAACACCCCACTTGTGCTGAAATTCCTGATCCGAGAGATTATCCCAAACTTGAAAGGTTTGCAGAGAAAAATGGGAACAACTCGGGGTTTGATGTGTTGGGATGTTGTTAGTGAGTGGAGCTGGATCGGAATTCCCAGGAAAGTTTGCGCCACGGAAAATTCCCTGTTTTCCTGGGAAGGTGAGGCTGGGGAAACTCCATCCTGGGAAAAGCAGGGAATGCCTGAGGGAGCTGTGATCCCATGGGAATCCCCTGAGCCCATGGGAAATGGGATTTGTGCTGGAGCAGTTCTGACTGAGCCCATGGAAAATGGGATTTACTCTGGAGCAGATCCTGCAGGACTGACCCCATGGAAAATGGGATAAATGCTGGATGAGTTTCTGGAGGATTAATCCCATGGAAAATGGGATAAATGCTGGAGCAGATCCTGAAGGATTAATCCCATGGAAAATGGGATTTACTCTGGAGAGCTCCTAAAGGATTAATGCCATGGAAAATGGGATTTACTCTGGAGCAGTTCCTGAAGGATTAATCCCATGGAAAATGGGATAAATGCTGGAGCAGATCCTGAAGGATTAATCCTATGGAAAATGGGATAAATGATGGAGCAGCTCCTGAAGAACAGCAGCTCATGGGAAAGACACTGGAGCAGTTCCTGGAGCACTGACCCCATAGAAAGGACCCTGGAGCAGTTCCTGGATCTCTGACCCCATAGCAAAGACCCCACAGTGGAACAGGAGGTGAAGAAAGAGGAGGAAGGAGCCTCAACTCAGCTCTTCATCCCAGCAAAGTGTCAGGATTGGGTTTATATCCCAAAAGTCCCAGTTAAGCTGAAGCCTCAACTCAAGTCTTCTTCCCGGAAAATTGTCGGGATTGGGTTTGTATCCCAGACTGGATGTGGAATTTTTAATGGAGCAGAGAATCCCAGTTAAAATGAAGCCTCAATTCCAGTCTGTATCCCAGCAAAGTGTCAGGATTGGGTTTGCATCCCAAAAGTTCCAGTTAAAATGAAGCCTCAACTCAAGTCTTCTTCCTGACAAAATGTCAAGATTGGGTTTATATTCCAGCCTGGATGTGGAATTTTTAATGGAGCAGAGAATTCCAGTTAAAAAGGAAGTTTCAACTCAAGTCTTCATCCCGACAAAGTGTCAGGATTTGTATCCCAGTCTGGATGTGGAATTTTTAATGGAGCAGAGAATCCCAGTTAAAATGAAGCCTCAACTCTGCTCTTCATCCCAGCAAAGTGTCAGGATTGGCTTTATATCCCAGAAGTTCCAGTTAAGATGAAGCCTCAACTCAAGTCTTCTTCCTGGAAAATTGTCAGGATTGGGTTTGTATCCCAGTCTGGATGTGGAATTTTGAGTGGAGCAGAGAGTTCCAGTTAAAATGAAGCTTCAACTCAAGTCTTCATCCTGACAAAGTGTCAGGATTTGGTTTATATCCCAGTCTGGATGTGGAATTTTGCATGGAGCAGAGAATCCCAGTTAAAATGAAGCCTCAATTCCAGTCTTCATCCCGGCAAAGTGTCAGGATTTGTATCCCAGCCTGGATGTGGAATTGTGCAGCAGCAGCAGCAGCAGGAAATCCCTTCCGGCAGGGAATTCCTCCTGCTGTCTCTGCTCAGCAGAGGGAGCTGCAGTCCTTCCCGCCGCTCCGTCCCGCTTTTCCATCCCGCTTTTCCCGGGATCAGCTCAGCGCCGATCCTTTAAACCATCCACCTCGGAATGTGAGTTCCTTTCCCAGCTGGGTCGAGCCGGAGCTGAACTCCAGGCAGGATTTGATCCCTGCCTGCTTGGGTTGGGTTGCAGGAAATTTCCCGGTGCTGAGGGAAATCCTCATTGCTGGAAACCTGCAGATTGAAATCCAGGTGGGACATCACTGCCGGATCCAGCGGGATGCCGGAATTTTGGGATCATCAGCCAGTGAGGGATGGATGGATGGATGGATATTCCTGACTGAGCTCAGCTGGAAAAACAGGATCTGAGCCTTTCCCTGGTGTGGGATTTGGAGCAGGAATGAAGAATCCATCGCTGCCCTGAGGAATCCATCACTGCTGGATCCTGAGGGATATCAGAACTTTGGGAATGCAGGTTTGGGATCATCAGCTGGGGATGGATGGATATTCCTGACTGAGTTCAGCTGGAAAAACGGGAACTGAGCCTTTCCCTGGTGTGGGATTTGGAGCAGGAATGAGGAATCCATCACTGCCCTGAGGAATCCATCACTGCTGGATCCTGAGGGATATCAGAACTTTGGGAGCACAAGTTTGGGATGGATGGATGTTCCTGACTGAGCTCGGCTGGAAAAATGGGAACTGAGCCTTTCTCTGGTGTGGGATTGGGAACAGGAATGAGGAATCCATCACTGCCCTGAGGAATCATCTGTGCTGGATCCTGAGGGATATCAGAACTTTGGGAACACAGGTTTGGGATGGATGGATGTTCCTGACTGAGCTCCCCAGGAAACCAGGGCTGGAAAAATGGGATCCGAGCCTTTCCTTGATTTGGGATTTGGAGCAGGAATGAGGAATCCATCGCTGCCCTGAGGAATCCATCACTGCTGGATCCTGAGGGATACTTCTGGGAGATCTGTGGGGTTTGCTGTCACATCCCAAATTTCCAGATGTGAGTTTGGAAGGATTATCCGCGGAAATGTGGGACAGCGGCGGCGCCTTCCAGCTGCCCGAGTGGATGGTGAGTTCCTGAGCTGCTCCTTTAACCAGCAGCTGAATTCCTGCAGGGAATTCGGGAGGAATATCCTGATCCAGGAGGAATGTCCTAAAGATCCCTTTAGGATATCGAGGTGTTTAGCTGGAATGAGGGTCGTTAAGGAGGGAGATTAACGAGCATCATTTTTGCCTCATTAAAAATGGCCAAATGACTGGGGATGATCCCCCAAATCCATCATATTTAACTAATTTTTGTGGGAATTCGGGACTGGCAGGGAGGAGGAATGGGAGAATCCACAGAAACTTGGAATTTCATCTCAGATTCATCTTTTCAGCTTCATTTTTATCATCAATTTGCATTCTGTTGTGTTCTGGTTTATTCCATAAAACCTCTAAAACTCCGAAATTCCCTCCAGGGCGACGAATTCTCCTCATTTTGGGTGCTTAAAGAGTTTAGCATTGACACCAAATATTAAAATACACTTTCCCTTGCTTCTCTGGTGGGAATAATTCCCAAAGCAGCTGAAAATAAAATGACATTGCTCCAAAAACCAGGCAGTGTCTGGGATTGGCTCTGTGTCCCCAGGGGTTTGTTGGTGTCACCTGGGCCAAAAATGGACCAAGATTTGTTATTTCTTCCTCTATTTCTGCTCACATCTCAAATTTCTGCATCTGGAGTTGTCCTGGCTGGTAGTTCTTTTAAAAACATTGGGATCAATGTGATAAAAGTTGGAATTCTGCTGCTCCTGCAAAGGGATTTGGGATTTATTTGCAAATAATGTCGGTGAATTTAATTCAGATATAATTATTTAGTATCCATCTTTGTGTTCCCTGCTATCCCTTCCTTAATTTCATGGATTTCACTGTAAAATTCCAGTTTATTTTGCCTCTCGCTCATTTTTTTTTACAGAAGAATTCTTTCAGTCTTCCCCCAAATTATATCATATTTATGTCAATGATGAGGAAATTAATTTTGCACTTCAGGCTTCTCAGTGACAAACTTCTCATCATCCACATTTATTGCCTCCAATGTGGATTTTTCCTTGTAAAAGTGTGGAATTCTCCTTTAAAACAAAACCCCTAATTTTTTCCCATTATGGATTCAGCGCCTCAGGGGATCAGATGACAAAAACTTTTATTTAAATAGACTTTTTTTTCAATTCTTATAGCCTGGGTAATTTCCTTTGCCAGCGTGGTTTTACGATTTTTGTGGATGGTTTTACGATTTTTATGGATGGTTTTATGATTTTTATGGATGGTTTAAAGCATCAAATCCATCTCCAAAGGGCTCGGGGTCGTGTCCTGCGGCGATGTTTTTAATTAGGATTTGAACTCATTTGCATTTCATTGGGTCAGCGTGGGAGTGGAACAACCACATTTCCAGAAATAATTAGCCCGAGCTTTAATTGCTCATTATCTTTAAGGTCATTATTCCAAACAGTCTTTTGGGTCTGAATGTTCTTGCTAAGTCGCTGCTTTTACCTCAGACCACCTCTTGTTATTAACCAAATATTGAGAAATTATAATGTCGACGAATCATTATAAAATAATTATAAAATAATTATAAAATAATTATAAAATAATTATAAAATAATAATAATAATAATCCCTTTGCATTGCTGCTTGGAAAAAGCTGTTAAAATGTGAATTCTGCCAAATTCTGGGACTCTGATGGAATCACAGAATTCCTGAGGATGGAAAATCCACGGAGTCCAACCAAGGCCAGCACTGCCGATGTCCCCAAGTGCCACATCCAGGTGGCTTTGAAGTCCCAACAGGAACTTTTCCATGAGGAATTTCCCCTAAAATCCAACCTAAACCTCCTGAACACCCTCAGTAGTGATGGAATTTAAGTGGAATTGGATGTTGCATCCACAAATAAATGGATTTTAGTTTGTTCCATGCAGAATCTCAAATGCCCAAGTTATTTTTTCAGGTGGAATTGGAAGGCTTTAGCAATGCTGGACAGCTGGCGCCAGTTAATCCCACAGAAAATTCTTGTTTTCTGCCTTTGTTCCCTAAAAAAGATAAATATCTGTGGCCAAGAATCAATTAAAGACGTTCACAGTACAAAACAATTTACTGGCATCAAACACATTCCTTCCTGCTTTTATTTGATTGACCCAAATTGATGCAAGATTTACAGAAGAGTCCTGATCTCTGGGGTGGAGATGAAGCAAAAACTTTAATTTTAGCATTTTAATCCAATATTGGTTCTCTGTGTCAGACTCAGCCTTCACTGAGTTTAAAAAAGCTTTTTTATGCCCAGGAAAAGCCTTTGGATTGAAGGATCTTGGTGTGACAACCTGCTGGAAAAGGAGGAGATATTTCCACATTGGAAATACTTCATATTTCCATTTTCAGTCATTCAGCAACTCAGGAATTCTGGGCGATTTTCCCTTTTTTTTGTTTTTTCTTTTTTTTTCTTTTTTTTTTTCCCATTCCTCCAGGAATTGCTTTCGTATAGCTCAGGAATTTTTGCTCTTTTGGTGGATTCCTTGGAATTGATTTTCCCTGGCAGTGTTTTCTATCCTTGGGACAATTGTTGAGGATCAGATCAGATCAGATTTGGGCTAAATCCATCATAAATCAGGGAATTTCTGACGGGAATCAGGGCTGGGGAAGCTTTTTATTCCACATTTAATCAGGAATGATGTTGGGATCAATCAGTGGTGCTCTGTTGCTTCCCAGCTCCCTTTTCTTTGGATTCACAGAAAATTCCAAAAATGGGTTGGAAGTGACCTTAAGGACATGGAGATCTCTGCCTGTGCCTCTCCACCCTCATTTTTCCCATTATTTCTTCCTCAAATCATCTCTTCCCACCTGCTGTAGTGGGAAAAGGGCTGTGGAGCAATTAGGGACGATCATTGTAATTCTCATTTAGCGGCTGGAGTTGTTATCTGGGGAGTTTTATCTGAGAATTCCCATAAAAACCCCTAAACATCCTGTCCAGAGGAGCTGTGGCTGCTCCATCCCTGGAAGTGTCTGAGGTCAGTTTGGAGCAACCTGGGACAGTGGAGTGGAGGTGGAACTGGATGGGATTTGAGGTCATTCCGACCCAAACCATTCCAGAATTCCCAAAGGATTGGTCTGAGGCAGGATCAGCGTGATGAGCGTTGAACATTTCCGAGGACAAACCCAAACCTGGGATGGTGGAAGGTATCCGATGGGAATGGGAATGGATGGGATTTGAGGTCATTCCGACCCAAACCTTTCCATAATTCCCAAAAGGATTGATGAAACCCAGGATCAGTGGGATGAGTGTTGAACGTTTCCAAGGAAAAACCCAAACCTGGGATAGCAGAAGGTATCTCAAGGGGTTGGAACTGGATGGGATTTGAGGTCTTTCTGACCCAAACCATTCCATAATTCCCAAAGAATTGTTCTGACCCAGGATCAGCGGGATGAGCGTTGGACCTTTCCAAGGACAAACCCAAACCTGGGACAGTGGAAAGTGTCCCATGGAGATGGAAATCAATGGGATTTAAGATTTTCCACCCAAACCATTCCATAATTCCCAAAGGATTGTCCTGACCCAGGATCAGCAGGATGAGCATTGGACTTTTCCAAGGACAAACCCAAACCTGCGATAATTAAACCCCACTCCGCCATCCAACAAACGCCTCCCTTGTTTGAGTCGCTCATTAGTTAATTTCCTTCTAATGAGCCTCAATCATCTGACATTGGGGGAAAAGAGAGAGAGCAGGGGTGGGGAGGGGAACCCGAGTTAAAAGAGCTTAATTAGCAAGTTAATTACAGCGAGCAGGGAGATGTTGTGGTTACATAAACCTGCCATTGTTATGCACACACCAGCCAGGCCACGTTCAAAACTGCCGCGGAGAGCTCTGTAATTCCACACGGAATTCCACACGGAATTCCACACAGAACACAGGCAGGGCTTGTTTGCCGGGACGCCTCATTAAACCCCGGCCTGCTGCCCTGCCAAAAAACAGCAAAACAAAATAAATAATGAAACAGGAGGCTGGAAACCCAACTGGTTCTCTCCCTCCCTCCCTCTCTCTCTCGCTTTCTCCGCCTCCGGTGAAACCAGAGCGGGATGGGGCTGGCAGCTCCGTATAAATGGGGTGGCATTCCTGGCTCTGGGGACATTCCTGGCTCTGGGGACATTCCCTGCTCTGGGGACATTCCCACCTCCGGGGACATTCCCAGCTCTGGGGACATTCCCACCTCCGGGGACATTTCCAGCTCCAGAGGCATTCTCAGCTCCAGAGGCATTCCCGGCTCCAGGGACATTCCCATCTCCTGGGACATTCCCATCTCCTGGGACATTCCCAGCTCTGGGGACATTCCCAGCTCTGGGGACATTCCCAGCTCCAGAGGCACCAGCAGTGCCCACCATGCCCAACAAGAAGAAGTACAACGTCAATGGCGACTCGGGGGTGAAAGCCCAGGTGAGGGCGTTCCTTAGGACCCAAATCGTGGGTTTTCTACTCAAAAAAGTGTTCTTTCCTCTCTTCTCTTTTTTATTCCTCCTTTCCTTGCTGTTTCCACCCAGTCACTAATTCCTGGATTGTGAAAAATCCCGAAAACAACTTTGTTTCTCCCTTTCCTCTTTTTTCTTCCTCCGTTCCTTGCTGTTTCCACCCAATCAGTAATTCCTGGATTGTGAAAAATCCTGATATCTGGAGAGCTTCTCTTCCTTCTCTCGAGAGCAGGTTGGGAATGATGAAATGCCGAGGCAAACACAAATTTCTCTGGAAAGAAAATCTCTCTGGAATTGTTCTTCAGAGGCAGAGGAGTTGGTGGTGTTGGCTCAGGGAAGTTTTCTGGGAAAACCTTGGATAACTTGGAGACTTTTTTCCCATGGAGAAGTAGGTTAGGCTGGCTCTTTGTGATAGATCACTCTTTAGGACCCAAATCATGGTTTTTCTACTCAAAAACACATTTGTTTCTCTCTTCCCTCTTTTATTCCTCCTCTGCTTGCTGTTTCCACCCAATCAGTAATTCCTGGATTGTGAAAAATCCCAATTTCTGGAGACCTTCTCTTCCTTCTCTTGGGAGCAGGTTGGGAATGATGAAATGTCGAGGCAAACACAAATTTCTCTGGAAAGAAAATCTCTCTGGAATTGTTCTTTGCAGCACAGTGACAGAGGAGTTGGTGGTGTTGGCTCAGGGAAGTTTTCCAGGAAAAAAACATGGATAAAGAGACTTTTTTCCATGGAGAAGTAGGTTAGGCTGGCTCTTTCTGATAGAAGCCCCAGGTCGGAATGAACCGTGGCTCATTAGCCATGTAATTAGCACACACTTGCATTTAGCTCTCATTAACCCCTTGTGCCCTGCAGGTGAAGTTTTCCAGCCGGAATAATTTGTTCCCGCCGGGAATTGAGCTCCTAAATCCGAGGAAATGCAGCTTTCTGAGGCTTCCCAGCCTCTCCTTGGGGCTGGGCAGGGCTGGCTGTTGATTCCAGAGGTGTTTTGGTGGGAGCTGAAGGAGATCATCATCCATCTGTTGATTCCAGAGGTGTTTTGGTGGGAGCTGAAGGAGCCAAACCTCTCCTTCCATCCCCATCCTCAACATTCCCATCTTTCCTACAGCTGGAATGCTGCTGGTGTGGGTCAGGCAGGGATTGGGGGAATTTGGGGTTTGGGATGGGATGGGTTTTGGGTTTTTCCCTTCCATCCCAAACCTTTCCTGGGTTCTGTGAAATTCCCTTTTTCTCCATTCTCTGTGTTCCTCAAAGGATTGAGCCAAAGGACTTTGGTCAGCACCAACCAGCAGTGAACCCAACTCGTGGTGATGTTTAAAGGGTTTGAACCTTCAAGGGTTTATTTTAAAGTCTGGTTCTAATTCTGATTTAGTTCAGGACTTCTTTGTTCTTGGTTTTGGATGTGGAAATGCCCTGAGAGCTCAGAATTATCAATATCACTGCGTCCTGTGAAATTCTTTGTGTTCCACATCCTCGAGGAGATGATGTGGGAAAGGAAAATGGAAATTTAACCCAAATTATTCCCCCTGTGTTGGAATTCCTGCCACTCCAGCGCCGCCTCACACCGAGAACTGCTCCTTTCACGGAGCTGCTCAGCCGTGAAGGGATTTGTTTTGAATTAAATGAAGAAAAAAGGGAGAAAAAATGAAGTTATTTCAGGCCAGCAGCTTCTTAGGGGAGAATAGAAACCCTGGTGTGTGCAAAGCTCCTTCCCGCCGGGATCAGGGCGTTAATCCAGCCCGGCTTTGGGTGGAACAGCAGCTTGGTTGGTGTGGATTTTCCTCTCCCAGGAGAGTTCCTGATCTGCTGTTCTGTTGTTTGGGTTGAGATTAGTGGGGAAAAAACCTCCCAGGTGCTGCTGCAAATCCTCTCCTGGGTCCTTCCCTGAACTCTCAGATCTTTCCCTCCTCTCCCACATCTTTCCCAGATCTTTCCCTCCTCTCCCAATTCCTTCCCTTCTCCCCCAGATCTTCCCCTCCTCTCCCAGTTCTTCCTTCCTTCCCTCCCTCCCAGTTCTTCCCTCTTCTCCCAGATCTTTCCCTCCCAGATCTTTCCCAGATATTTCTCTTGTCTCCCAAATCTTTTCCTCTCCCAGTTCCTTCCCTCCTCTCCCAGATCCTTCCCTCCTCTCCCAGCTTTTTCTTTCCCAGATTCTTCCCTCCTTTCCCAGATCTTTCTCTCCTCTCCCAGGTTCTTCCCAGATCTTTCCCTCCTCTCCTAGATCCTTCCCTCCTCTCCCGGTTTTTTTCTTTCCCAGATCCTTCCCTCCTTTCCCAGTTCTTCCCTCCTCTCCCAGTTTTTTCTTTCCCAGATCTTTCCCTCTCTGAGATCTTTCCCTCCTCTCCCAGTTCTTCCCTCCTTCCCTCCCTCCCAGTTCCTTCCCTCTCCCAGTTCCTTCCCTCCTCTCCCAGATCCTTCCTTCCTTTCCCAGATCCTTCCCTCTCCCAATTCCTTCACTTTCCCAGATCTTTCACTCCTCTCCTTCCCTCCACTTGCAGATCTTTCCCTCCTCTCCCAGATCCTTCCCTCTCTGACATCTTCCCCTCCTCTCCCAGAACTTCCTTCCTCTCCCAGATCTTTCCCAGTTCTCTCCCACTTCCTTCCCTCCTCTCCCAGTCCTTCCCAGCTCCTCCCAGGCCCATGACCTGCTCATTCCCATTCTCAGCACAGACTGGGGTCACAGAAAACTCCAAATCATCCCTTTTCCTTCACTTCCTGCCCCAAAATCCAGGGCTCCATCTCTGTACCATCACCCCTTTAACCCCTGAGCTCCAATTTGAGCTCCCAGAACTCAATCCAACCCTTCCTGGTTAAAATGCTTCTTGGAAAAACACAGAACGTCTCCGATACCCGCAGGGTTCGTTAACAGCCTCAATTAATGGCTCTGAGTGGTCTGGAGATGTCAATATTTAACCCTGTTGCACCAGAGGGAGTCAAGTAATGCTCCAAGTCCCAGCAATTTGTGATTCCAATTCCCCTGAGATTTCACAGGAACAGCAGGAATGTCGAGGGTTGGCTCACGAATCAAATATTCCCTAAAACCTTTAAATCTGTTCTCCTGAATTCTTAATTGTGGCCCAATAGCCACATAAAGGAACTTGAAAGTGGGTTTAGGTAGGATCTTGGGAAGGAATTCAAGGCTGGGCTGGAATTCCAGAGAAGCTGTGGCTGCCCCTGGATCCCTGGAATTGTCCAAGGCCAGGCTGGAGCAACCTGGGATAGGAAAAGATGTGCCTGCCATGGAATGGGTTTTGGTGAAACCAAAATTTGGATTTAGGGAGTAAGGAAATCCTCATTATTTGTCCCTCTTACTGTTGTCAACCAAAAGGATCCAACAAACCTTAGAGATTCCTCCTTAAATACCAACCTTCAATGTCATTTTCCTGTTAAAACTGCGAAAATTTGCTTATTTCTTCTCTCTTTGCATCCTTAAGAGCAGATCAGCTCTGCTGACTGAAATATTTCTGTCAGGGTTGAGCCTGGTGCTGCTCAGGACTCCTTCCTGGAGTCTGGAATCTGCATGGAAATGGGATTGGGGTTCTCCATGGAGCAAAACACCCCAAATATTGGTGTTACAAAATAATATTGGTGTTACAAAATATTGGTGTTACAAAATACTGGGAAGTTACTGGGAAATCCCACTGGGATTAATCGCTTCGGGTTAATGGCTTATCCTTCATTTTGGGATTTGTGTGCTTTTAAAATCCTGTGTTCTCCAAGCATCCCAAAATCCTAGTGACATCTCTAATCTTTGCTGGAAGGACTGAAATTCAACAAAATTTAACATAACGGTAAAATAATACATCCAGGAATTTTGGTCTGGATAACCACAACCAGGATGGTGACAGTCTCTGCTCGAGGCTTTGGGTTTGGGGTGAATCCTTTGGGTTTTCCACACCTTCCTGAATCCCTGATTTCCTCCCACAGATCCAGTTTGCCGACCAGAAGCAGGAGTTCAACAAGCGCCCCACCAAGATCGGCCGGCGCTCGCTGTCGCGCTCCATCTCGCAGTCCTCCACCGACAGCTACAGCTCAGGTGGGTTGGTGGTTTTGTTCCTCGTTGTCGTGTGTGGTTGGATGGAAAATTAAATTATTCCGGTGTTTTTCACACTTCTGATCCTCCTTACAACCTTTCCTTCTTCTCTTCCTTTTCCTCCCAGTGATGCCTGAACAGGATAACCTAAAACAGAGACTAGACAAAATTGGGAGAATAAAAAGTTAAATTAATTGAAAGCCTTCAGGTTCATCTAGGTTGGATGGAAAATTAAATTATTCTGGTGTTTTTCACACTTCTGATCTTCCTTACAACCTTTCCTTCTTCACCTTCCTTTTCCTCCCAGTGATGCCTGAACAGGATAACCTAAAACAGAGACAAGCCAAAATTAGGAGAATAAAAAGCAATTAAATTAATTGAAGGGCTTCAGGTTGGATGGAAAATCAATGTATTGATTTATAAATAATATAATATAATATAATATAACATAATATAATATAATATAATATAACATAATATATAATATAGTATAATATAGTATAATAAATAATTACTAAATGTTTGCTATATTTATTAAAATTACTTACATTTTAATAAATTAATTAATAAATAGTATAATAAATAATTACTAGGTTGGATGGGAAATCAAATGTTTTTCACACTTCTGATCCTCCTTACAACCTTTCCTTCTTCACCTTCCTTTTCCTCCCAGTGATGCCTGAACAGGATAACCTAAAACAGAGGTTAGACAAAATTAGGAGAATAAAAAGCAGTTAAATTAATTGAATTAATTAGTGGTGCATTCAGGGCAGACAGAGCCCCCTCAAGAGGCTTCACCCAAAATGGACAACAAGTCGCGAGTTTTTCATATTTTATAAATTCTGTCCATTAACATATCGAGGTTTAATCCTCCAATTACACCTTCAGCTGATGATGTTAATTACCCCAAGTTTGCTCACCTCAATTCAC
Organism: Lichenostomus cassidix; assembly: GCF_008360975.1. Classification (NCBI taxonomy): domain Eukaryota; kingdom Metazoa; phylum Chordata; class Aves; order Passeriformes; family Meliphagidae; genus Lichenostomus; species Lichenostomus cassidix. The sequence goes on from NW_028147687.1 coordinate 47,699, forward strand.
TGTTATTTTCATATTTTGGGGCTCTGAGGCAACAAAGTTTCCTTGGATTCCCAACTTAGAGGAATTGTTTTTCTAAAAATGCTGGGAGCAGAAGTTTTAGCACTTTATGTGGAATCCAAATCACACACTAAAACTATAGAAACATGAAAAATACAGAAACTGAAATCCTAGGCATCACCAAGCTCAGGAAAAACGGTGTTTCCATGTTTTATTCATCATTTATTTGAGCATCATCTTCCCTCCTCTTCCTGCACAAACCCATGTGGATCCACTGGAGGTTCTTTGCAGGTGAGATTGGAGCCTTGAAGGGCTCTTGGAAGGGTTTGTCCTGCTGGAATCTCTTGGGATGGTTTATCCTTGGAATGATTTGTCCTGCTGGAATCTTCTGGAATGGTTTATATCCTTGGAAGGGTTTGTCCTGCTGGAATCTCTTGGGATGGTTTGTCCTTGGAATGGTTTGTCCTGCTGGAATCTCTTGGAAGGGTTTATCCTTGGAATGGTTTGTCCTGCTGGAATCTCTTGGAATGGTTTGTCCTGCTGGAATCTCTTGGAATGGTTTATCCTTGGAATGGTTTGTCCTGCTGGAATCTCTTTGGATGGTTTGTCCTGCTGGAATCTTCTGGAAGGGTTCATCCTTGGAATGGTTTGTCCTGCTGGAATCTCTTGGAAAGGGGATTCCTTGGGATGGTTTGTCCTTGGAATGGTTTATCCTTGGAAAGGTTTGTCCTGCTGGAATCTCTTGGAAGAGTTTATCCTTGGAATGGTTGATCCTTGGAATGGTTTGTCCTGCTGGAATCTCTTGGAAAGGGGATTCCTTGGGATGGTTTGTCCTTGGAATGGTTGATCCTTGGAATGGTTTGTCCTGCTGGAATCTCTTGGAATGGTTTGTCCTGCTGGAATCCCTCTGGATGTGTTTTTTGGATATTTGGGCAGATCAGGGTGTGTTTGAGGAGAATCCAGGTGGTTTCAGGGACCTTGAAGCTCATCTCATTCCAACCCTGCCATGGTCAAGGACACCTCCATGAGTCCATGGAGCTCCAAGGATCACCCATTTCTGATCCAGCTCTGTCCAGTGTGGAGAACCTCGGGAAGCTCCATCAGCCATGAGCCATCAGGAGGAGCTGGAGGTGGAAAATAGCCAGAAATGCTCCTCACTGGGAACCCTCCTGGGTGTTTCTCCACCATTCCCACGATTCTGAGGATGTCAGAGATGAGCTGGACAGGAGCAGGCTGTGAGGAGCCTTTCCCCTTTTCCAGCAGGTTTGGAGAAGCAGAGGTGGCTGAGCTGTGTTTGTCTGGACACTCTGGTCACTCTGGAGGTTCTGATCCAATCCTGGACACTCCCAATCCCGTGGTCTCATCCTGGTTTTCATGGAAAATCCGACTGTTCCTCATCTCCACTCCTACTCCTGGTTTGCTGCTTCCTTCAGAACCTCCAAAGCCTCTTCCAGAGGGGAAGGAACCCCGCAAAGGTTGGGGACAACCTGGGTGACCCATCCTGCTGGCTCTGACTGCATTCCCATGGAAAAGGTGTTGAGGAGAAACTGAGGAATGCTCATGCCATGTTCTCTGCAGAGGGACATCAGGAGAAATTGAGGAATGCTCATGCCATG
>NW_028147688.1:0-4999 GCF_008360975.1 Lichenostomus cassidix
AAGATCTTGACATTCCCACTATCCCGGGTTACTCCAGCCTGGCCTGGGATATCTCCAGGGATGGAAAACCCATGGAATCACCTGGGCCAGGTGCAAAATTTATCCCAAATATCCCATTAAACCAACCCAGGGAATCCTGGGATGGTTTGGGATGGAAGAACCTTAAAGATCTTGACATTCCCACCACCCCGGGTGACTCCAGCCTGGCCTGGGACACCTCCAGGGATGGAGAATCCATGGAATCACCTGGATTCGGAATCACCAGGGTGCAGAATTTATCCCTGAAATTCCATTAAACCAGCACAGAAAATCCTGGGATGGTTTGGGATGGAAAGGACCTTAAAGATCCTTAAAGATGCATGGACATCCCGAATTTCAGTGCCAGTTATTCCCCCTAATCCTCCATCCTGAGCATTCTGAATTTTTGAAAATTTCTGGATTCTGAGAATTTCTGAAAAACGAGAATTCCTGATACCTTAACATCCCATTTTTAGCAAAAAATCCTGCACTGCATGGCCATGAAATCACTTAAAAAATGTAATTTAAGGCAGAATTCCCATCTCCATCCCACAAAAATCACTTAAAAAAATATAATTTAAGGTAGAACTCCCATCTCCATCCCATGAAATAAATTAAAAATATAATTTAAGGTAGAACTCCCATCTCCATCCCACGAAAATCACTTAAAAATATAATTTAAGGTAGAACTCCCATCTCCATCCCACGAAATAAATTAAAAAATATAATTTAAAGTAGAATTCCCATCTCCATCCCACAAAAATCACTTAAAAAAATATAATTTAAGGTAGAACTCCCATCTCCATGCCACGAAATCACTTAAAAAAAAAATAATTTAAACTAGAATTCCCATATCCGGCAGAATCCAGCATGGATTTTGCAACAAAAACCTCACAACGCAAAACCCCTAAAACAAAAATTCCAAGCCCCAACTCACCGCGGAGAGCAAATCCCGAGGCCGAAGAGCGAGTGGAGAACATGGAATTTCTCTCCCTTTTATACTCTTATCTGCCCGAGGCTTTGGCGTTTGGACTCCTTCCGCTCGCGGGGTGTTTTCCTGGATTTGGGATCATTACTCAGCTCCTGGCCGCCAGCAGGATGACTTCGCGTCGCTCTCTCCCTTTCATGTCCCAAACTTCCTGGGTCAATTAAATTCGGGTGGCGAAATCTGAGTTATGGGAGGAAAAGGAAGGGAAGGAGGCTGGGAGGTGAATCAATGGATGGCAATCGCAATTTGGGATGAATGGAGTTCAGGATGAATGAGTCTGGATTCGTAAGAGGGAGGAAGAATTTAAATTGTTTTTTGAAATTAAAAAATCCTGAGGGATCATTCGTTCGCTTTGGTTTATTTCAAAATCGCGTTTTTAGGCCAAAATATTCGCATTATTTTACTAGATATAGTATTAAAATTATTGTTGTTAACTAATTTGACCAAACTTAAAATTTACATTATTTTTCTAGATATAGAATTAAAATTATTATTATCAACTCATTTGACCAAACTTCAACAAACTCCTAATTTACATTATATTATTCACATAGTTCTAAAATTCTTATTCTTATTATTAACTGATTTGACCAAACTTCAACAAACTCCTAACTTACATTATTTTTCTAGATATGGTATTAAAATTATTATTATTATTAACTAATTTGACCAAACTTCAACAAACTTGTAAGTCGTAGAAGGAAATTGGGATTTTTTTTTTTATTTAAGACTGGAAATATATTTGAATAAATATATTTGGTGTTGGTGACTTTAAGAAGGTAGAAATCCCCAAAAAAATCTGAATTATTTCAAGCAGAAATGAGGATATCTGAAATCGCCAGGTCTATTTTACGATATTTGAAATTTCCAGGCTTATTTTATGATATTTGGAATTTCCAGGCGTTTTTTATGAAATCCCCTCAAAAACTCAATTTCCTGCAGATGAAGCCCAAACGAGGTGAATTTTCTTCACCCCTAAAAGATCTGCTTGGTGTTTGTTTTTACTCGGATCGGAAAATTATCCTCTCAGGGGTTCCCGACAAGGAGAAAAATAAATAAAAATAAAAATAAAAATAAAAATAAAAATAAAAATAAAAATAAAAATAAAAATAAAAATTAAAAAAGAGAATTAAAAATAAAAATAAAAAAGAGAATTAAAAATAAAAATTAAAAAAACAAAAATAAAACAAAAATAAAAAGGGATTTATCTCTGTAACAACCTCTGAAAAATCCCCCAAAATTCCAAATATTCTAAATTTAATTCGACGACTTCTTCATTTTGTGGAGGTTATTAATTTACGCTAATGAAGGTGAATAATTCTGAAGTTCTCCTCTGACCTTCACCTAAAAACTCTGCTTTGCTGTTGACTCCCAAGGCAGGATAATGACAGACAGCAGTTCTGGGCCTTTCTCTAAATTTGGAAAATCAAAGCCTTCATTAAGGATTATTAAATATTTTTGTGCGCAAAGAGATTTATTATTTCAATATTAAAATCCTCCCCGCTGTTATGTAACGTGAATTTGGGGTTCTGTTTCCTGGCTTTATTAAAGTTGTAATTTATAGTTTGGGAATTTGGTCTCTGGGAGATTTTTCAGGTTCTAAAAATATATCCTGGATGTGTAATTTCGAGGCTCGCAGGAGGCAATTTTCCGGCTGAATCAATAATAAAATATTATTAATACCCAATTGCGTGGTGGGTCCGGATGGGTGAATCAATTCAGCCAGTTTTCGGGCTGAATCAATAATATAATTTTCAGGCTGAATCAATAATATCTCAATTTTCCGGCTGAATCAATAATGTCGCAATTTTCCGGTTGAATCAATTCAGCCAGTTTTCAGGCTGAATCAATAATATATTTTCCGGCTGAATCAATAATGTCCCAATTTTCCGGTTGAACTAATAATATCTCAATTTTCTGGCTGAATCAATAATCTGATTTTCTCTTTGAATCAATAATGTCTCAATTTTCCGGTTGAATTAATAATATCTCAATCTTCCGGCTGAATCAATAATCTAATTTTCCGGCTGAATCAATAACATCCCAATTTCATGGCGACTCCAAATGGGTGAATCAATTCAGCCAATTTTCCAGCTGAATGAATAATATCCAAATTTTCCAGCTGAATCAATATTGTCCCAATTTTCTGGTTGAATCAATAATATCTCAATTTTCCGGCTGAATTAATAATCTAATTTTCCGGCCGAATCAATAATATCCCAATTTTCCGGCCGGATCAATAACATCCCAATTTTCTGCCCGGATCAATAACATCCCAAATTCCACAGCTGCCCCGAATCCCATTAGGATTTCTTTGCCTCTTTGGAAATGTCGGGAATTTTCGGCGGGAACGTTGCACGTGTTTTTAGGAGTTACGAAATCCACGCAAAGCAGAGGTTGCGTTCCCTTCCCCTGAGAATTCCAGGTGTGAAAAATTCCCAACGAAGCAAATTTGGGGCTGAATTGCTCCCCCGAAGCTGCCGCGTGTGGAATTCCTCAGCTCTTCGCTGATCCCAAAACGCAAACTCAGCGCGATGATCCCAAAGTTTTAATTACCCTGAGTGGTTTTGGGATCAAAGGGATTTCGGGTGGAGCTTCCTGAAGGAATCATCGGAAATCCTGGAAATCGGAGAGCTGAGCTGGACTTTGGGATGACCAGGGAGTGGACAGGCGGGGCGGGGCTGGAGCTCCATAAAAACCCCAAATCCCTGTGGAGAAATCATTCCCTTCTCCTGCCTTCTCCTCCTCGCAGACCGAGGGTAAGTGGGGATGGATTTGGGAAAATTTGGGATGGATTTGGGAAATCCCAGTGAATGATGAAGGGATGGATTTGGGAAATCCCAGTGAGTAATGAAGGAATGGATTTGGGAAATTGCACGGATGACGAAGGGATGGATGTGATGCTCTTCTCCCTCTGCATGGGACGGTGGGAATGTCCCTGAACATGGATTTTAAGGATCTTCAAGGTTCTTCCATCCCAAACCATCCCAGGATTCCCTGGGTTGGTTTAATGGGATATTTGGGATAAATCCTGGATCCTGGCCCAGGTGATTCCACAGATTTTCCATCCCAAGCCAGGCTGGAGTCACCCGGGATGGTGGGAATGTCAAGATCTTTAAGGATCTTTAAGATTCTTCCATCCCAAACCATCCCAGCATTCCTTGTTCCTTTTAATGGGATTTTAGGGATAAATCCTAGATCCTGGCCCAGGTTTTTCCATGGGTTTTCCATCCCTGGAGATATCCCAGGCCAGGCTGGAGCCACCTGGGATGGTGGGAATGTCCCTGAACATGGATTTTAAGGATCTTTAAGGTTCTTTCCATCCCAAACCATCCCAGCATTCCCTGGGTTTTTTAATGGGATTCTGGGGGTAAATTCTGCACCCTGGCCCAGGTTTTTCCATGGGTTTTCCATCCCTGGAGGTGTCCCAGGCCAGGCTGGAGCCACCCAGCTGGTGGCAATGTCCCCAGGCTGGCGGCAATGTCCCCGGGCTGGGTGGAACCGCCTGAGCTCCAAATCCCTTCCACCGCAACCCCAAATCCCCAAATCCTTTTTCCCTCTCTCCCTCCCCACGCCAGCCTCGCCTCCCCGCAGCTCCACCATGACTTTCTGCTACCAGCGGCAGTGTGAGGATTCCTGCTACTCGCCCTGTGGCTACGGCGGCGCGTTCGTCTCGCGCGGCTACGACTGCGGCAGCCCCTGCGGCTACCTGGGCTACTCCGGGCGCCTCTGTGGCTACCGCGACTGCTGCCCGTCCTTCAGCTCGCGCTACTGCTCGCCCTACTCGTCCCGCTACGTGCAGAGATACTCCTATAGTAGCTGCTACCCCTCCTGCTACCAGTGCTGAGCCCCGAAATCCGCGGGGATTCCAAGGAAAAACCCTCTGGAATTGGGAATTAGGAACTGGGATTGGGAATTAGGAACTGGGATTGGGAATTAGGAACTGGGATTGGGAATTAGTGATGGAATTCGCAGCTGCTCAGGGCTGAGGTG
>NW_028147689.1:0-49978 GCF_008360975.1 Lichenostomus cassidix
GCTGTATATTTAGTAACAAACCTTTAATTCTACATGTTTGGATAGCAAGGCTGATTTAGAATCAATTGCTGAAGTGGAGCAGCCAAGAGGAGAGATTCAGGTCTTCTCTGTACTACTGGAAATCCAGAGTAGCTCCACTGAAGCAAAAAAACATGTAATGCTGCAACAGTTCCATCCTTACAGCTTGGCAAAGCTAATTTAATTAAAACATTGCCTTATTTTTTTTTCTTTAATCACCTTTTTACCTATTCATGAAATGAATACCCAAGCCCGGGAAGACTGAATCTCCTCAAAGGCAGGGGCTGAGCCAGGAACAGGTCCCGGCGTGGCCAAGTTTCAAGTCAACTGTTTGTTTCAACATCTGAAAGCTCAGGCCCCAGACTCCTTTCCTTCTTGTAGTCTTTTTTTGCAAGTTGAATTTTCATTGAGGAAATACATGAAGAGAGAAAGATACTGGGAAGCTTGTTCCTGCTTACATGACTGATCCATGGAGTTGAGCTTCCATGGCAGACACCAGACTTCCTGCAGACTGTCAGGACACTTCAGAAAGAAGCTCTTTTGAAATGCCTAAGTTTCTTTAAACTCAAAAAAGAGCAAGAAAATCACAGTCTCTATCTGAAATTTGTTTTGTGAAGCAACATATCTTACATTTTACACATTATTCATATAATCTGTAGAAGAGAGTCAGTAGTTGACTGACACTAAGATGTTGAACACTCTCCAGCCTAGAAATGCTTGCATTGTGCCAGCTCTACATGAATTGAATCTTGAGTTACAAGGACTGAGTGTGGTGTGTGTCACCACAGAAGGGGTGTTGAGTTTTATTGGACATTGGACAAACTGTTATCTTCTCCCCCCCTGGAAGTGGTTGCTACCAGCAACTTGAGATCCTGCCATGACCATCTCTTACAAAGTAAGTGAGGCCAGAAATTTTCATCTCCTTTCTCATGTCAGGAAGGCTGTTTTTATAACAGATGAGCAAGAGTGGTGAAGAAATCAAAAATAATTCAGAAAATATGGAAATAAAGCTCATACCAGTTGCTTTGGACACACAAAAAATGTATTACAGAAACATACCACATACAGTCTTGTATCCTCTTGATACAATCTTGTCTTGATGACTTTAACATGGTAGGCTTGGATGAGTCAGTGGGAGATCTGCCCAAGTGAAAACCTCAGAACTGCACCCTCCAAAATTATCTTCACCAAAATCCAGAGAACTTAACAGCCTTAATGTGTCCCCACAATACATTTTGTGTCATTCCAAAGATGAATTTTGGCTTACCAAAATTCTTTGGCTAGTTAAAGCAAGGACAAAAATAGTAGTGTCCACCAAACTGAAAGGAAAACAACAATCTCAAAGCCATTTGTCTTCACAGTAATTTCAGAGTTATGCTAAAAATACAAAGGCGGCATATGGCATTCATAGTAGGTCTCATCACTCTCTGTAGAACCAAATAAAAGGGAGGCAAGTGCAAGGTGCAGATTTTGGTGGCTGAGTGTGGTGCAAAGAGATGTGGGAGGGAAGAAGCTCCTGAAGGGCACTGAGAAGGAAAGCAATGGGATGGAGCTTGACTTTTGAGTTTTAATGAGGGTATGTTTTATTAGGCATGAAATCATTAAATAATGAACAATACCACTTTTTAAAGGGCCACTACTGGCTAGTACAAAGAATACTAAGTAAGGCAAGTGGGAGAAATGTCACCTTTTCCAAGTCCCTATTTAAAACTGCTTACAGCATTGGAGTCCCTTCCCTGTTCTGGGATGGAACATTTTGCTCAAGGTCACATAGCAAGTCTAGGACATAGCAGGGAAATGATGGCAGCTGTCAGACCACCATCCTACCTCCTGGTCACTCTCCTTCACCAGCCTATTCTCAACCCAGCCATGAGGAAAAACCTTCCTCTGCAACTGCACAGGCCAGACACATCAGTGAAAGGAGTGGCTTTCCCTGCAGAAAGGCAGAGGGAGCTCTAAGATATCCTTTATACCAGCTCACCTCACACCATTAAGCTTTTCCCATACTATCCCCTTCATCCCTCACCTCACAGTCATCTCTTTTTATTTTGGCCCAATATTTTATTACCCTTTTACATACATGACTGCTAGAGCATTTCTGTAACACACTCAGACTCTGAGGCTCTAGAGCCCCCCAAGTCTGCTCAGCTGCACCCAGCCCAAGGTCTCACAGTGCCCTGGTGCTGGCTGTCCCCACAGCTCTGCCCCACACCTGGCAGCAAGGCTGTTTTTGCAGCAGCTTTTCAGCAGCAGCACAGAGACTCCTCAGAGCAAAGCAGCGACAGAAGCTGGGGCCACCTGGCTGAGCTGTGCCTAATGTCACAAAGGGGATTTTGCCCAGGCTGCCCTTAAGAGGATTAGGGATTCATCTACTTGCACAAAACAACAGTCACATCTGCTGCTCCAGCGCAAGTTGTTCTTATCTGCTCTCACAAAGCTCGTTTCTGCTCTGTCCTGACAACTTCTCCTATTACAGGATCCTGCCAGGTAATGCAGACACTTGTGAAGAACTGGGGCTTGGATACAGGTGAAAGGTGAGCGCCAGACAAGGTGTATTCAGAGCTCATCCATCCCACAGTACCAAGCAGCATCACACAGAGCAAATAAATAAATAGATCTGGTTTTCAGAGGCTGAATATTCACAGTAAGCTGGATACCACTGAGGAATCAAACCCCTGAGGCTTCAGAGGAGGTTTAAGAGGACTGCGGTGTGTTCAAAATTTGTGAAAATTTAACAAATTATTTAGCAGTTTAAATGAGTCAAACATGAAAGCTCAGCTCTCAAGTGATATTCCCAACACACTTCCTATATCAGAGACAAAAAAATCTTTGTTGTGTCAGATGAGGAACGGTATAAAAAGGTATCAAACCGGTACATCTAAAAGGAAGACAAAAGTAAAACAAATTCTTTAAGACAAGACCTAAAGCCTGCCTCCTTTTCTTAGCTTCTTGAACATTAAGATACATGCAGAGCAGCCACCTTGAATCTTCCTCCTTTCCACTGTCAAGAGATAAGATTATCAAGGTGCCTATAAAATTGTTTTTATTGATTTTACAAATGGGGTGGTTTTTTCACTTTTTAGATTTGATAACTAGACTTGTAATTTAGATTTCAGCTATGGCTTCCTAAAAGAAATCCAGGATTGCCCATTTGACCCCTAAGCAAATCAACCCTAATCCTATAATATAACACTCTTCCACAGGATTGAGCACCCTTTCACTCCCAAGGTGGTCTCACCAGGTCAGGGTTTAACCACTGTACTCCTGCTCATCCCACTGCTGTTGCATGGATTAGTGATGGACTTCCTCTGCCAGGACTCAGCCTGGGATCATCAGTAGAACCATCCTGGATGCACAGAGCACACGGGAATGGATGTGAGGAAGCAGGGACACAGTGAGCTGCAGCATCAGTAGGGTACAAGGTGTAGTGAGGAGCTGGGCCTGGTGTGATCTGACTTGCTAATAAAACCTCCTGTGAAATAGGTTTCTTCTGCAGTAACAAGTCCTAGTGCTTACCAATCCTTCGACCTCCAAAAGTTTTTTCCAAATTATTTGACTAAAATATTCTGCTGAAGTTGGTTGTCCCTTCCCTGCTGCTGAAGGACTGGGGATTGCTTTGCTCTTTCTCACAGCCTTCTCCAAAAAAGACTCCATCTCCCTTCACCTCCCTAAAGGAAATTAATCCACTTCTTTCTACAGTTTTCTCATCAGAAACAGCTCCCTCTGCCTCATGGTTCTTGTTCATCTCTTTGGGCTCCATCAAGTGTTTCCACACCTTTGTCAAAGCATGCTGACCAAAACTGGACATGTTATCCCAGTTCAGCCCCCACCACTGAGGGGAATGCCTCCCCTAGTCCAGCTGTGGGGCTTCTTCCAGTTCCCCTGGCAGAAAAAAAATTCATTCTTTTGCAACAGAATTACATCATTTCTCATGAGTTTGCCTCCCAGACTCCCACTGCACTAATATTGATCTGTACTCTCAAATTCTTCTGTCCAAGAACAGCATTGTGCTGTTGTCTCCATTGACTCACACCTGACAATTTTAAGTTACTTCTTAAACTTTAAGATTATTTTGAGATTCCAGTAAGTAAAGTGCTTCTAGGTCTGGTCTACTGGTACAACACATAGTGCTCTTACCTTTCTAGAGATTTCACTCAAATTAAGTGACTCCCTTCAAACAATTGTATGAATTTAAGCCTGCCTCAGATATGAAGCTACTAGAAAAAACACAGACAGAAGCATTTTTCAGATAACATTATTTGATATATATTTTTTTTAAAACATCTGTTTTACAAATCACCTCACTGAAGCCTCCAGCAGTCATACCTCATATCTTTGCTCAGAGCTTAGCTGTTCAGGGCAAGATCCATACCATAGGCAGAGAGATCCTGCAGGCACTTGATCAATTGAGAGATTTTTCTCTGGCCAATTCACAGTTTTTAAAAGGATTTGTTTCACCTCAAATAAGAACAAATATTCCTTTAACATCACTCTTGACATCAATTCTAAAGACTTCTCTTAGCTACCTTCCTGAAGAGCCTCTAATGAAAAAGTATGAATCCTCTTGGATTGAAGGGAGTCCAGGCTCTCAGCAAAGCTTCACAAAGGAATTAGGAATTGCTCTGCTAGGTCAAGTCATTGATCCAGTTAAAGGATTGAAGACAGACATGGACACATAACCAGTTACTTAACTAATTACCCCCCAGCAAGTGAGCCATGCTAATTGGTGATATCCAAGTTCTCAGTCTGCTGAAACATGCAGTAAAACACTACAGCTTCTCTCATCATGGAGGTGAATCTACTCCTGAGGAAAGGTTTGTTAGCAATACTCATTTCAGAAGCATCACCACGCCAAGAGCCTGCCCTAAGTGGCATCTTATTAATTTCACAAAGGATAATCAATATAGGGAGAACGTGACAATTAGGCTTCTTCACCAAATGGCTCCAATATTCTAAGACTCTCCAGGAGAAGAGGCAGAACATAAAGGAGCTCACTGGCTATTTCTGAGCTACCCTGATGCTGAGAGGTCAGCACTGTGGTCTTTGCACTCCTGGTGCAGCAGCAAAGAAAACACCAGCCAAGTGCTTGGCTCCTCACACCCACAGTGAGGATCTTGGATGCTGTCAGCTTGAGAAGCCATGTGGGGAGAAGACAGAGCAAATGCTTTTGCAGGACAGATTCCAGTAAGGATAACAAGGAGTGTCCCACCAGGGCTGGGTGCCTGGCTGGCAGCTTTTTGGAGAACACAGAGCCATAGCAGTGAGTGCCTGACCCAGCAATGCCATCAGTGATGAGCTCCTGTCCTCATCTCCTAAGACCCAAGTGTTTAATTGAAGCTAAGCTGTAATTTGAGCGTTCACCTGAGGTCTCCAGTAAGGGGAGAAATGCCACACCAGATCTCATCTTCACAAAGAAAGAGGAGTTAAAGAATAAAAATAGCAGCAGCCAGGTGCTCCAGCTCCTCAACTTGATCGAATTTGGCATGTGAAATATAGTAAGTTCAAAACAGTAATTACAGAATAATGCGTATGAGAAAAAGACTCAACTCGCAAGAAGGAAAGCAATTACAAGCAAAATTAAGTGGGAAAGAGAATTAATAGAAAAATATGAGTGATGATGGATATATTTTACCAGACGTCAGAAAAGTGACAATTACAGAAAAAAATCTTCTCAAAAAGAGACTTGTTTCATAAAATAAATGAAATCTTCTAAAATTCAAAATTACATTAAAAGTGGGTGAAAATAATATCATAGAATTATTAAATAATTTAATAGTCAGGAATTGTTTTAAAAACTGATTCAGAGCACACCTTCCATCAGTCAAGTCCATTAATAGATATAAGTAGCTGAGCTGACAGGAAGAAACCAGCAGCCATGAGGATATTCAGCATAATTCCAGTAATTACACTCTATGGAACAGATTACTCTGTGTTTGGGAGGAAGTTAGTCAAGGTATCCATAGGATCATTTGATGGACAGATGCACATCCAGTCACATCACCCAAAGAGAGACACAGCACACTAAGTGAAATGAGAGAACACACTAATTAGGAAATGCAATCACTAGGAAGACTTAATAAATAAACAAGAGGCACTGGGAAGGCTGGCAGAAGACAGCAGAGGGTGAGCAGGCTTTGAGGATACAAACTTGGTACATTCTGAAGGAATTACCCCTAATAAATAAATTCCATGGGGAAAGGACACCTGTCCATTTGAAAAATATTAACAAGTGCTAATGAAAAATAAATTTGATACAGGTGGAAAGAGTTCAGTACAAAAAACTGAGTCATTGCAGAATGTGGTCAGCAAGGACTGGGGACAGAGAGCATCCCATAGGAACAGGGATCACTGTTGGGTTACAAGGGCAGCTGAATATAGCAGCCAGCAAGACCTAGGGACAGCAGACAGCCAGCATCCAGCCATCCTTCCCAGCAGCACTCTGCATTTATTTTCTTTGGAGATTATTCACACAGCTTTCAAGGCTTTTATGATTCACGAGACTATCCAGAACCAAATTTCCTGGGCTTTTTGCAAGCTTGCTGCAGCTGGTGAGGAGTCTGTGATAACCCTGCATCGACACTGCCTGTGGGTGCAGCAAGTACCCAGGGGAAAGAGGTCTCCCTGCTCTTGCAATTCACACTTACACACTGCATGTCCTTTACACACAGCACAGTGCTCTCTGCACATCAATACTGCAGCTATCCAGGTGCCCAAAAAGGTATGTTCTATCTTCTTTTACCTTCTGCCCTTTCCTTTCTAGTTGTTTCATGGATAAATGTGAGCATTGAAGAACATCTTAACAACCACATAACTGTTTATCAGCACTACCACGGAGCACACACAGTCCATCCTGCTCCAGGACACAAGAGAGGAAAAGCAGGCAGCATGGTAAGGGCCATATGTAAGGTGCAGAGCAGCTCCCAAGTGATTCCTGCTTCAGTCAGCAGCAGCACAGCAGCAGCAGCATCACTCCCCTGCAGCACCCAGCTCTGCACTGGGCTGATGTTGGGAGCTTCAGGGAGAATCTGCTCCAGCTTTGCTCTGACCTCTGCAACCTCCCTATCAGCCCCATTTGCTCCAGTGAGTTGACAAAACTCCTTACAGAACACAGCCTCCAAGTCTTCAGCAGCTGGAGTTTGAATAAAGAAAATGCCAGATTGCCCAGCTCTGTACTGGAGGTGGGATTTGCATGTCTATGGGGATCTCATCAGTAGACAGTGATAGTGCAAGGATTTGTGGAAATCTATCAAGTGTTTCTACAACTGAGGAAGCACTTGAGAGGACAAGCAGTGCTACACACAAACACCCACTTTGTGAATGCAAATACCTCTTTTTTTACATATGTGCAATTTGCTTTCCTGCACATACTAATGGAGAGAACAAAGATGCAGAGCACAACAGGTATGACAGAGCCTGAAGTGGGCAGCATCAAATATTTGGGAGGGTACCTTCTGGACTGAGAGGCAAGAACTCTGCCTGTGACCTTGACCTGCATGAGATGCTGGTATACAGACTGTATCTTCCAGTAAATAGCAGGAAGCCAGGTACATGGGTATCTGCAAGATGCTCAAATTCCCAGCAGCAGAATAGGAGCTTTATATGAAACTGAAAACCCTTCAGTCGTTGAAGGTGGGAAGGAAGTGGTTCTTTTCGTGAGGCTTCACCAGTCTCATGATAGTGTCACAGTGTTTCAAAGAGATCATCTTGCTTTCAGCAGAGGAGATAAAAATGCAAAGATGTTTGAACAGGACAGGTCCTTCAGCTTCCCTGTAGGAAAGAGGATGACAGCAAGGAAGCTGCACAGCCTGTCTGTGTGCTGCTCACCTGGGGCACACTGCATACCCTACCCACAGTGCTGCTGCTGGGCACCATGGCACAAGTATGCTACACCTGGGAGGAACACGAAGTGAAACAATTTTGAAAATTTGTGAACTCTACTGAGGCTTCTAATGAAAGAAGATTTGGAAATCTGTTAAACACTGATAAAAATGATGAAGTAGTTCATAATACCTTATTAACTCCTGCAAAAGGAAAAAAAAAAAAAGGCTTATTGCTCTCCTGAAAAACAGGGGGGAAAAGCTTGTATGAGCACTGCAATGGGCAGTGGCAGATAACACCACAGCACCCGAAATCACCCAATTGCTTTACAACAAAAACATGCCCTGAAGGGTAACAGCAATTGTGCTTGCTAGAATCACAAAATCTGTCAACTAAAACCACCATATGAAAAACTAGAAATAAAAGCATTACTCAGACAAAGCTGGATTCATTTACTGTTTTGTAGCCAGTTAGCACTGGGCTATGAATGTGGCTGTCCAGCCACAGCCCTACAGTTCACACAGCAGCTACGCCAACTTCTTCCCTTCACTCAGGGCTGGGCTGCAAAACCTTTGCCTGTCCCGTTTACGTCTGGCAGCTTGTGCACAGATAAAAAATACACCATCTAATGAACTGTGCAGAACCCTTCCCTCACAGTTATATGCTCAGTTCTTGGTAACAACAGAGCTCCCAGAAAGCAACACCACAAAGCACCCTCCCCTCTGGATGCAGTAGCGTTTTGGAGGACCAGGAACCTTGAAAGGACTCTGTTGGAAGAAGGCTGTAAATTATGTTAAGGCATTTAACCCTTCAGACCACATATTGAAGACCCATGTTACAGAAACTATTCTGTGACTGGGGAATGCTTACACCCTTCATGGCTACACCAGTGCCATTTTTAATACAGCAAACATTCTTGTACTGCATCCTCATGGGAAGAGCAAAAGATCATGGCCAGAAATACACTTTATGCTCCTGGACCCAAATGGGGGACTTGCTCCTGAGGACCTGGATCCAGCAGAGCAGGGCACACGCCTGACATGCTCCATCAAACATGAGACCAGTCTTCTGCAACTGAGATCTTGCACACCAAACGAGGTGGAGGTTACAGACACTAACATGCAAAGCTGCACCCCAACCCAGACAGCTATGAAAGATTATCAGATTCAGCTCAGATTTGTCTGCTGAAGGCCCCAGGGCTCCTAGGAGATAACACTTCTCACAGAAGGGTAATGCTGGAGAGCTCAGTACTGCACGGCAATGCATTGCTAACCCCCTGAGCACCATAGATACAGTAGATATCACACTCAAGATCACGCTCTGGGAATGGATCCTTGCTCATTGCTGGCTCTTTTCTAGTCAGAGTTGCTTTTCTGAAGTCACTTTTACATACCAAAACATTTTTTGTGTATGATTCAGAAACATGCTATAGTAATAGAGGGGAGACAGAGAGTCTGCCCAGCTCTGTTCAGTTTTATCTCTACCAGCTGCTGCACAGAGCACAAGCAATTCAGGAATCATGGCAAAAACATTTTTCTAAACACTCCAATGGTCTATTGAGAGGAACGGAAGTTTATTACCATCAATGACTCACTCCCTGCTGAAGCTTTTTCCTGGACGAACTGCATTCTGCACTATTATGTTCCAGTAACAATAAATTATTAATAGGCGAGGGAATTCATAGTTCGCCTCGCAAAAATGTAACCAAAAGCAAGGAAAATATGGAATATGCTATAGAGATTAAGTTAAATATTTCATTTCTCCCCCTCTGATGAGCAAGAATTATAGACGTTCATAATAAATTTCAGTCATAGTTTGTCAGAAGATACTCACGAACTCGTAGTATTGAAAAGGAATTATGTTTATAACAAATGTAGCTTAAAAAAATATTTTTTTTTCTCTGTAAGTTCCTGTAGTAAGTGCAGAAAATTTGCTTTCCCCAACGCAGTCAAAAAGTGAGAAGAGATCTTAGGATCAATTCCTGACCCTACTAAACCTCCTCTATGATCCCTGACAAATTATTTCACCTCCCTCTGCCTATACTCAGCCTGTAAATTAGGAACAAAACTTTTCACCTCAGCAGAAAGATGTGAAAATAGCCTCTGTCAATGATTTTTAAGGCCACATTTAGCTGTAACGGAGGCAAGAAATGTGATCCTAAACCAAACAGCACCAATTAGCCAGGTGATTGCTACCTGGAGTAAGAAGCTGACATCACCTTGGTGTTAAAAACCATTGTTCACTCTCCTGGTTCTCTGCCATTGGCTGTGTTTGAATTTCAAGCTGTACACAGAAGATTTCCACACCACCACGCTCAAGCTTTTGAGGTTTTTTCCAACTATATAGCAATGGGGGAAATTCAGCAGATTATCTCCCAGTTTTTAAAAATAAAACCTATTTGAACACCTGGCTCAAACTGGAAACTATAGAGTTTTATACTGCACTAGCAAGGAATAGAAGGGAAAAAAAAAGGAAAGTGAAACTTTTAAATCTGGAATCGATACTTTGAGCTCCATGTCAATCTACATCTGAATCTACCAAAACAAGGCTTCACCCAAAAACTGACTCATTCCTACACTCTACCAGCACTTAGCCCTTCCATCTATATTGTTTATCCATCTTATGATCCTTTGTGATTCTGTGATCCTACCAGCATTGTAACACCAATGTACTTGTGCATGTGTGTGCACCATCCCACTCTCGAGGACGCAGCCCCTATTTCACAGGATCAGCCCTGTGGGCATCAGCACTCCAGCCTGTGGCCACCAGAGGAAAAGGGCCTCTCCCACTCATTCCATGCAGGAAGTGATCCATCTATTCACTGCCATTGAGGTATGACAGACACGGAGCCTATTTTCAGCAACGACCAAGATTCAATAAAGCAACTTCAAAATACGCCAGATGTCAGCTCTTTGTTTACAGAGAGAGCAAGGCAATTTGCAGGCATCTGTAACTATTGCTCACTCTGAAAGTGGGAATTTTAAAGGAAAAGGTGGGTGGAATGGGAGAATAAACTCTTGTGGTTCTGACTGTCAGTTAAGAGCAAGTGCTAGTAATGAAAATACTAGGAAAAAAGAGCAAATGTACAAAAGCCCATCCCACCCATCTGAGTAAGCAGGCAAAAGTAAAGGGCTTGGCTGCTCAAAAATGGTGTGGGATGATGCAGTATGAACAGGATTGAGGAGCTCTTAGAAGCACCCTGCTGCCTCTGTCCCTGGAGCCAGGACAACTCCCACGTTGCTGCATCCTTCAAGCACAGAACATGAGCTAATTGCAGCAATTCCTCCAAAACTTACTGATTTAACAAATGCTGAACAGACAGAGTGCTGAATGTCTCAGATGTGCTCTGGCTCCCCCAATTCCATCTTAATTCATCCTAGAAGAAATCTTGGAATGACTGTGTGGCCAAAACCCTGGACAGGCAGCCACAGCACTCACAGGAATGTCTTGAGATCCTCTAGTATAGTTCAAGGGACAGGGAGTAAGTCCTTCTGGATCTTTTCCTGTTCCTGACACATGAACTTGGACTCATTCTCTTGTAAGAGGTATAATTCAAATCCACATTTAAACATTTTGTTAAACAGGGGTGTACTGCTGCACTACAAAGAGATTTTATTAAACACCTTGAGCAGGAACACAAGTTATTATAATGTCTTTTTAAAAAGCTGTGTGAAAAGGAAACATTTCTTCATGGCAATGCAGATTTCCATTGTCTTAAAATCATCATTAGGATGTGAAAACAGTCTGTGAAACATTTGAGATGGCATGGAAATAATTTAGACAGTGCTTAAAACACCATTTATGGAAATTTGCTTAGAAGGCTATGAAATGATAAATACCTACCTATAGAAGCAAACTTACCTTCCAAATTCATGAACTAAATTTATTAGACAGCTGTATTAAAAACATGTTTATTGATACTGAAAAAATCTCGGGAATAAAAAGAATTTGTCTGGGATCTGAACTTGTCATTCGTGCTTTACTGAAAAAATAAAAAAAAAATAGGCTCTCTCAGTGATGAATGCATATCCAAGTACTACCATATTCTAACTGTGCTTAGTATCTGCCATACAACAAGTATGGCAGCAATGGATTTCCAACAGATAAAGGTATTTTAGCAGCGGAAGACGTGGAAGAAAGGAAGAAAGAGCGCACTCACCAGCAGCAGCTGAGCAAAAGGAGGTTCTTGTACCACCAGTGAAGGGAGAAAGATAGCATTAGGGAGAGGTAAATTAATAGTTCAGCATAAAGGACAATAGTTTAACTTAAAATTCATATACAAATGAAATGCACTTTACATTTTTTCTGCTATTGTCAAAGGTAAATAATAATCAGACCTCAAACACACAGAACATGTCACAGTTTGAGCAGAGCCCATCTCACCAAACCCTAATTCCCAGCACACCTTCAGCAGGAGCTCAGAGAACTCATTTCCCCTTTTGCCAAGGAAGAAGGGCTGTCATTTCAGGCCACAGAATGTTGGACATTTGAAAGACTTACGAGTTCATGCAATTAGCCAGTTACTGAAAATCTGAAGCCTATAGAAAAAGAGAGCAAACTAAGGACAATCTAAAATGCAAAAGGACCATTCCAGGCTCCTTTCCACAGGATCAAAGTCCTCCTAAGTGGCAGAGTCAGAACAGCTGTGGAGAAGAGGAGGACAAAGGAGGAAGGAGGGCAGCAACAGGGAGGTGCTGAGCAGATCCACAGCCATGACACAAGGACCCTGTTAGAGTGGCACCTGCCCACAGGCACCTGTGGCAAGGGACAGCAGCTCTTCAATGAAGAGTTTGTAGGATAGGATTTTGCCCATAGCCATGGGACTTCTGTGAAAAAGTTTGGCTCAACATAAATTTTATTTTCTTCTGCATTTCACCTTTCCAGACCCCATTCACATCATGACCTGTTCCTACAAACTTGGTGCATAGTACAGACAGAGCTTGGGACCAAATCTGGCTCGTTGTGTTTCCTCAAACATGCCCATTGCCCCCACAGTTCCCCCAACACAGCCCTGTGATCCATCACAAGAATATCCCGAGCCCCACCAGGGTGGGGGTGTCCCACAGCTGCCACATTACACCAGTGGCTGTTATTCCAAATAAGGGAACTTGTTGCAAACTCCCCTCAAGCTGCCTTGTTCTGGCTGGCTTATGTTAGGGAGACAAGACTAAACAGACCTTCATATTTTCAGAATTAACCACTAAAAATGAAAAATTGATTGTTTGTTTCCAGAGCGCAGATGAAGGGGAGTCCTGCGGCCAGCAGCCTCTTTTGGAAACCACACCACAGCAAATCCAGCACCGGGTTATCTCTTTTCTCTTAAGAGTCTTTGGGATGGATTCAGTGAGGAGTAAACACGTGTGAGCTCCGAGTTACATTTTGGTGCAACCACACCGTCTCCCTCCAGTTTCTCCCAATGTGAACCAGGCTTCGTGTGTGGCCCCACAGCAGTTTTTCTGTTGTATTTCCCCATTATTTTTGCCAGTGTGACAGTCAGGTTGTTATATTTTTTTTAGCTGATCTATTAATGTCAGATTAAGGGAAGTTTCGCTGCTTTACAGCAAACTTACACCACACAGACTCTATCTTTTAACTGCTGTCATGAATGTAAATCAGAGCTGGTCGTTTCATTTCCCCTCTTGCTATTTAAGTGGTTTCAGTTGTCTTTCTAACTATCAGGGCTGCTATTTAGTGCTGCAAGGCTTGAATTAAGTCTTTTTAGGCTGCACTCCTTGAACAGATGCATTCTTACTCTATCTGACCACTAATCCACATGCAAGCTGTATGACCACTTTTTGTGCAACACTGAGCTCAACCTAACATTACCACGTCTCAGCAGAGCTTATTTACTCAGGTTCAGCCTAGGCAAACTGAATTCACCTCTGCCTGCCACATGGATGTATGCTCACATGCCAGCTGGCAGGATCTGGGTATCACCTACTTAACCCTTCCTTTGCTTTTCCCCAGCTCTGCACAACCACAGGCTGTTCATTCAAACCTGATAAACATGGTAAGCTTCAACGTGGCAAAGAAATGTGGAAAACAAAGACAAATAATGCCTGAGATGTGACGTTTACTCAGCAACAGAATTTCAATAGAGTGTTTGCAGCTAAACAAAGAGGGAGAGAGGCAGAAGAGAAACAAGGAAAAGCCCTACAAGTCAACAAGGGGACAAAACCCATCATTCACTAACACTCAGAGGAAACCCATCCTCAGCTCCTCTTGCATGAATCAAGACTAAGTTCCAGCAATTCCATTTATACAATATATGACCAATAATTAAGCTATTTTGTTCTTCCCAAAATCCAGTGCAGTGTGCTGTCAGCTCCCCACCCTGCAATGGGAAACACTGGGACTGCAGCAAGCAGAAAAGCAAGGAGTCATCCCAGATAAGGATCCATTCCCTCGTTACTGCAATGCAGGGAGCATGACCTGTGTTACTGCTGGCTCCCTGGAGACCCAGACAGAAGTCACCACATCAGGAGAAACAATTAAAAATAGTCTGGAGGAGCACTGAATAGCAGCACCCAGCTGCAGGCAGGAGAAGCAGCAAGAGAGCTTGGAAAAGACCAAATTCCTTATCAGCCTCCTTCCACACCCCCAAGTCCAGACATGTTTTCAAAGCACACATCAGGAAGCCCCAATTCTGGTTGTGTTTATTTGAACTGCATGTATAAACACCTTATTAGAGAAAGAAATGGCCTTTATCATCCCAAATTGCCTCTTCTCTATCCCCAAGCCCACGGCACAGGCACACAGTGACGCAGGCACGGCTGTGAGCACAGCTACTCAACTGGCAGCAAACCAGGCCTCAGCACTGCCAAATTAAAAGCAGAAATGCAGATGGGAAAGGTGCCTTTTCTCCCTCTGGCCAAATAGCCACCTGGCACGGGAGGGGTCAGACTGATAAAGGAACGTGAATGCAAGAAACCCATTTAAAGCTCAACCCAGCTCCTTCCCAGGAGACATCCCACGCAGCTCTGGCTGTGCACAGATACATGGACCCACAAATGCCTCCCCTTTTTATTCAGTGCTCCTAATCTGGTCAAGAATTGTGAAAAATATTAAAAAACACCAATTTGCTGTTCTTAACACTTAACTTCGAGAGAGACAACCAACAAGAAAACAGGTTTGAAAGGAGACAGCACCAAGTATGTGAGCACAAGGCAGGGACTGGGATTTTCCATCTGTCTCTGCCAGGAACGCACTTTCTCCTCTGGATTATGTTTGCATGAGGCAGGATCTAATCTAAATGGAGAAATTTGTGTAGATTGGTGCTTGCTTTAACCAGAATTACGATTTAAAGGCCAGATGCTGCTCTTTGCTGCAAGTCTAAAGCAGCACTGCTGAGGTAGGGCACAACTCCCAGTTTACATCTGTGTCTCTCACAGCAGAACCTAGTTCAATAAGTATTAAGACCTCAAATCCAAAACAGTTGCAGGTAAAAAACAGCATGATGAGGCTTTTTGCTGCTGCATAATCTCCACAAAGCATATCAATAATGACTTCAAGTAGCACTGTTCTAACTCAGTCCTTTCAAGTGTAAAGTTCTGGAATATCTGAACTCAAGCAAAACTTGATTACAATATAGGTATGAGGTCTCTTAAAGCATAGAGCGAATGTCAGGCTAATTTCATAGAATCATTAAGGTTAGAATAAACCTCTAAGATCATCTAATCCAATGCTTCTAGTGATGACAATTCTACCACTTCCTTGGGCAGCCTGGACCACCCTTTCAGAGAAGAAATTCTTCCTAGTGTCCAGTCTACCTGCTCAATCAAATTTTGTGTTTTTCAGCTCAGATGGTAAAAGTGAAATATTTGAAGAGATGCTCACTGCATCTAAGAGTAATTTTAGAATAGCCCTCAGCGAACACCTCCATACTTCCATCTGTGAGCCATTTCACACTGGGGAGGCAAAACTCCATCTTCTTCACTTTACAAGCACAAGCAGTTCTCATTAATTCAAGTATACCAGAGAAATTCACATGGAATGCAAGGCGGAAGAAGTTGAGTGCCTACACACACAGAGCCAGATCCGTGGGTATCTGTGTGTGTATCCATGCTGCCAAAGCCTGACAGATCCTGCTGTGACCACTTCTCCTAATTTACTATTACTTCCAACCCCCTCAGTTTTACAAACCATTGTTTAATCAGAGAAGCACTTTGAGGGAGCTCTAGGTCTGCAACAGTGCCTCAAAAAAAAAAAAAAAATCTAAAACTGTTACACCCAAGGTGGGGGGAAAAACATGTATGGACTAAAATTATCTCTGGAGCTCTCAACAGATCCTTTTAGTAGGCAATAAAGTTGCGGCTTTAGGAACAGGTTGTTAAGATGAGGATAAACACTCTCACACCACGGATGAGCCAAACAAGCTCAGTGCTTTGGGCAGCTGTAAATCCCAGCCGGACAGAAGGCAGTGGCCACCCGGCTGTGTGCAGCAACAGTGACAGCTGGTGGACACGGGAGGAAGGCCCTGCACATCCTCCTCCTCTTAGGTTGAGTCACCACCCATGAACCTTGAGAGACCAGTCAGATTTGGGTGCTTTCACTCCCAGGCACTGCCAGCCAGGCATTTGAGACAGCTACCAGCATGGCCAGGGCATGATTTCCCACCTTTGCTCATCCTCCCCTCCTGCTGCAGTCGCCTGTGTCTGCCCAATTTTTGTTCTGTGGGGGAAAAGAGGAGCTGCTCAAGGCACAGTCTGGCTCTTTGTACATTTTAAGTTACTGGCAAACGTCTCATATTATAAAGGAGAAACTGTGTGACAAGCAGTGGAGAGGGATGCCCAAGGTGACACCAAGAAAGGCACTGGCAGCATGGAACAGAAGTCCTGAAGATTGGAAAAGCCACAAAATAAGAAGTATCACTAGCTGCAATCAGTCAAGGGACCAGCAGGACCACAGTGCCAGGAGGGTTTGCAGCCATTCACCCCCAGGTGCTGAAGAGTCTGAAATCTGATTCTTATCCTTCTTCTGGGGAGAAAACAGCTTTTTTAAATTGTCCATTATTTTCTCTCACACCAAGCAGGGAACAGACTGTACCTTTTGCTTCTGATTCGCAAATATTAAATCCCCTCTTCCCACTATTGGTGACTCATGAAAGTGACTCATTCACCTCTAGACAGTTTTATTTCCTACACATTTGAAATACAGAGAAAAAAAAAACATATTGGCCTTTTGAGGAAAAAAAATAGACTTTTCTCCTACTCATCAGCCTTTGCTTATAACACAGATTAAAGGAGAGTTCATCTCGGACTCCAGACACTAAATCACTCCTCTGGGTGGTCTATAAAACCAGCAAAGTGATAGCACAGGAGAACTCTGCCCCGGCGGTAACCGCATTACTCTCCCCACTAGAGGCTGCTGAAGCAGAAGCAACGTGACAGCTCTGCCCATGCAGGTTGGCTACAGGCTGCCCAGCCCACCTGAAAGCAAAGCCAGAGCCCTAGAAAGAAAATTAGAAAATTTGTGGAAAAGAAAGATTACTTTGCAGGTTGGTTTTGTGGAGTTTTTATTAATGCTGAGAGGCTGTGCAGTGAGTTTCTGATTCACAGGGCTGTACCTCACCAGGCAGTGGGGTGACAGAGGGTGGACAAGAGGGCACTGACACCCTCATGCACATACAGCTGTGTGGGAAGAAAAGGGGACAAGACCACGGTGGCATTCCTCAGGAGATTATGGTGTTTTCTGCTGCACAAAACACTTACCTTGCCCCATTGACATAAAGGGCAGAGAAAGGGGTTCAAGCTAAAAGCACTGAAATCAAAGCAAGATGTCCAGGCAAGAGAAAAAGGAGCAACATTAAATCCCTGATATAATCCCAAGAGGATCAAGATCTGAAGACTTGGAGGGTGCATTTCACTGAATCATTTCATGCACAGCCTTGTCAAGCAATGTTTGTGCCTTCATCTTCCTCTCCAGAGTCACACATCCAGCTCTCCTTAATGTAAAAGCTTTGTGCAAAGTGAGAATTTTTTTTTTTTCTTTTTGAGAGGGTGCTACTGTTGAATAATTATCATTGCTAGTTAGGGTAACACATTTAAAAAACAGAGGAATCACCCTGTCTGCAGCAGAGGTAAAGTGATTCTTATGCTTAAGGGAATCAAAGAGAGAACTTGTAGGTAAAGACAGCTGTAAATTTGCCACCTCTCAGTGTCCTTAGCAAAGCAATTCTTCAGGTCACACATCACACTGAAAAGGAACAGGAGCCACAACCCCAGACACAAAGCTCCAGCACAATTACATAGTTCTCATTCAAGGATCTCATTTCACTGCTAAGTGAAAAACCCAACATCCTCCAGGCTAACATCCTCCATTGCTATTTCCCAAGCATAAGATACACTTAGGGGTTTACTATTCCAATCTGCTTTTAAGTTGTAGATCTTCCCTCCAGTCAAGCATCAGAATGCCAACTATCAACAAGCTTATGTTTACTAATACCCTTGCACTGTGATAGGTATTGAATGGATAAGTCTTTATGCAAAAAGGGAAAGAGGCATAAAGAAAAAAAAGCATGACGTTTTCCAGCAGCACACATCTCTAACCACTGACAGCTGGGGGGCAGGATAAATCTATTTTCCCACTGGAGAGCAGGTATCACTTTCTTTGGTATCCTAGATTTAGAAACCCGTCTTTGTCATGTGAGACAGAGTGATTTATTAGCAAAGATGGTACAGTTGGTATCCAACACTTGGCCAGTTGACACCCTCTGAAAAAACTCAAGAGCTTGGTCTAAACTCAGAGGCTGAGCCTCATCTCTGCCTACAAACTTGGCTAAAGTCCCAGCTAAAGAGACAATATAGCAGCAGGCATCAGCAGAGAAGCTCCAACCAAACTTAACAGGCAGGAACTGTTCACCAGAGAGCCATAGTGAGGCTCATCCTGCACTATCATCTGAAATCAGATGATATCACAGGGCTTGGGGGAAAAGGAAGAACATGCAATACTGAAACATCATTAAAATTAAGTGTGACCAGCTGCTTTCCTCCCCATGGGTTTGAGTAGTAAGTCTAAGATATTTGTGATTTCTGATTTAGTGTAAGAGGTCCGTGATACAGAGCTGGTTACTACCTTTTAGCTTCCAGGCTCCAAAAGAGCTGCCAGAGAGCATTATTTTTAATGCACTCTCACACAGGGATAGAGTTTCCAAGGAAGCTGCCAAATCCAACATAGGTTTGCACTTTTCCTTTCCAACACTTTCTTAGAAAGCTGGAAATAACATTACCTTACTTAAGTGGCCATTTTAATTAATTTAGTTTTGCTTTAAATACAACAACCAAAAATAAAGAAGAATGAAGCTGAACTTTTGTGCACTTAAAGCTGTCTCTTTAAACACAGAGCTCACTAAAGGCTTGACAGGCAAGATCATCCAGATTTTTGGAGACCATTTTAGAAAGGGTACATACTGTCCAAGACAGAGCCTGTATATTTCTTAGTGCACCAGAGCACATAGACCATAATCCTAGATGGGGCTCCTGGCTTGTCATGAGACAAACTCCAACAACACTGGTTATTACCACTTTGAAAGCCAGAGTCAGTTCTCATCCACGTAAATGAGAGCTGAGTTAGCCTTTATGCTGTATTCTTTGTCCTAAGAAGGATTATTTAAATGAAGATACAGCTGACAATTAATCTGGGCTATAGATGAGAAACTGTATATTTGCAGTTAAAAGCAGAGCTCCCAATATCTCCCCGTTGCTAAAGGTAGACCTTTCCTGAGCTAGTCACACAAGAACTTCAGTGTCTGTCTAGGAAAAAAAAAGGGTGGGATAGCTCAGCTGCAACCAGAGGAGGCAAATGCAAATCAAATGTATTAATGGAAGGCAGCATTTCACAGCAGTTACAGTACTGAGGGGAGAGGAGCCAGGTCTCAGAGCTTCAACACCCACCTCTGCCACACAGACACCACCAGGCAGCCTCCTCTTCCCTCCGCTCTCAGACTGGATAGAAAGGGAAGAGTATGAGGAGGCATTAATATGCAGATTAAAAGAGATAACTCAGCAGCCCATTCTAATTGATTCCAATTAACTCAGCAGCCCATTCCAATTAACTCCACCCAAAATAAAACAATTCCAACTTTTTAATGCCATAAGGTATGCCTGGGAAAGTGCAGGAAGGCATAGCAATGAGCCTGCCATTTCCCACCTGCTCAGAAACAAGCCCTGTCATTCAGCACCTGATGCTTATCCAGGTTTATCACCCATCTCTGGCTTCTCTTAGTCATTAGATCAAAAACCACACTAACCATTACTGCTATCCAGGGCTGCATAGGTCTCTTAACACCAGCAAATGCTATTAATGTAATAAAGGAGAAACTGATTGCCCGGGCTGCTATCTCACTGCCTGCTAGAGAGAAGCAATCCCCACATTAAAGGTGGGAAGGAGGCTGCTGTTTTCCATACAATAGTGAAATGTATCAAGCACAGATGTCCAGGGCACAGAAACAGGGTATTTTACCAAAGCTTAAAACAGACCCAAAGGTGTGTGTTTGCTGGTCCCTTTGCATGGGCCCAAATGTCACCCAATGACATCTGCACACCTGACAAATGGCAGAAAGGAACTTTCTGTGCTGGTGTATTTTTCCCTCCAAGATAGATAAAATCACTACATTAGTCATGCTAGAACTGAACTGTCACAGCCCTTTTATTAATATTTACCAAAATGGTTATCAGCCAGATTTGCACTATTAAATTCCTGTATCACAGAATTACTTTGATACCCAGAAAGTGCAGTATTATGGAAGTATTGTTATTCCCCAGCTTGTTTTTCCTTCTCTCTTTTACAAGGTTCTTTCTGTGCTGGCTGCCCTGCAGGAAACCACAGGAGTCAAGTTGAATGCAGGGATCTCATCCTGCAGGCCTGGGGGGCTGCTGGCTCTCACAGCACTGCTCTCCTGAACCAGCCCCCAACCATTTAAACCCACTTATATTTTGAACATAAATAATTCAATGCAGAACATAAGTTTTTTTTAAATGCTTATTTTTTTTCCAGCAGCCATTTTATTTCCTACAATAGCCGACCCACACTAGTCCTTTGAGCTGACTCAATGAAGAAAGCACTCCTGTTTTCTTTGCAGAATACTAATATGGTCTTTGGAAGCAAGTTCCTAAATTGAAGCTCACAGAGGCAGCCCAATCAGGCCTCTGCTGTGATATGATGAAGAGGCAAAATACTGTCTTGCAAGGGTCCCACTGCTCCACAAACTCATCTTGCCTGACCTCTGTGCAAGATGGGAGAGAGGTTCCTGTGGTGGAGAAACATGGATGGAAGCACTATGACATGGCTGCCTTGTTGGCTTCTCCTGTTGAATTCCTGATGCATGGATGGATTCTTCATTCACAGAAATGTGAGGATCACAGCCCTGGTAAACCAGCCTTCAGCAGCCTGCAAGGGAGAGCTCTGCAAATCAGTGCACAGTCACCTCCAGGAAGAACCTGCTTGCACAGAGAGCAGAAGAGGTCTCAGCAGAAGGAGAATCTTCCCTGTTATTATTCCTTCACCAAATTAAGGCAAAAAGCTGGTCAAATGACAACCCACACCCTGAGTTCAGACATGCCTTCAGTCTTCAGTACTGAAGTTAAACTCTCAGCAAAGCCACATGAGAAGATCTTTCTGCATGGGCAGCTTGGCTTCCCTCCCTGGCCAGACCATCCCACCCCATCCCTTGCCTCAGGGTACATTGCAAGGCACAGCAAGTCCATTCAGGGATGCAGATGAAAACTAATTCTTCAAAATAAGATGGGGGGGGGGGAGGAAAGCAATTATTTTTTCAGTGAAAAATATTTTCTTGAGCGGCCACCAGTCGTAAAATGGGGGCCCACAGCAGATCCAACACTGACCACCTCAAACCTCCTTTGAATTCAGAGTCACTAATTTGGGTCTAAATGACAGCAGCAGGAACTGGGAACTGCCAGCTCTCTTCTGCAGCTTTTTTCTGGTTGGAATTATACCATAACAATAACAATGCATCTCTAAGTCTTTCCTTCTTTTATCCCTATGTATAGGCATTTTGAGGTGCAGAGAGGTGAAATGCCTTCAGTATCTGCGTGGGAGAACTGGGAACATCGAGTACAGGGATTTATCTCCACTAAGCCCTGCTGTGACTAGTAGACCATGCTGTCTTACATTAACAAGCAGATTTCTGCAGTGTTCAGACTCTGTTGTCCTGCAGAGATTTCTGCAAAGGAGACGATGGGGACAGAAAGTGCCTCACGCTCTTTGGGAGTGTCCCACCACTGTGCACACATCCAAATCTAGAGTAACAAACAGTGAGATGGCTTCTGTCCCCCTGCACTTCACCTGACTCCAGTGGTGCTGGCTCCCTCAGAAAACTGGATAAAACCAGGAAGAAAACTGCCCAGAGTGCCACTTTACTGGAAGTAGAGTCATAGACATTAGCCAAAAGACTAGTAAATTTAATATTTGTTTACAGCTGCTGGGGATTTCCCAAGGTTAGATGCTGGTTAATCAAACCACAGAGCACCATTCAGCACATGCCCCACAAAGTTTAAAAGCCATCTTTAAATAAAATATAAGGACTTGTACCAAAGCAACACTGCAAATCATGCTTTCAACACAATTTCCCATGCTTCTCTTTTTTTCTTCCTTTCTGGCACATCACCACCCACATGAAAGCCAAAAAGAGACTGTAGTACCTGGTTACACAAGGGGAGCCCATCACAGTAGCAATTCAAAAGCTTGCTCCATAATCCAGGAAAATTTTTCAATCCAGGAGCCTCATTATAGATTGATTGACGCATCTACCATCCCCAAAGCCGTCCATCCACTGCTGCAGCAGCCTCATCAAGTGCAATGAGAACTTTGCTGTTGCATGTCCCTGGTGCATTATCTGGAGTTATTACATCCAGCTGCACAGCATAAAGCTACAGGAAACAATTTCATTAGGGTCCCATTAGGCTTAGACTTGGGTTGGTCTTTTCACATGCAAGAGCACAACAGGGAATAGCTTTGGGCAATAATCTGAATGCATTGCTAAAACCATTATCTAAACAACAGATTCATATTTACAGGCACAGGCTTCCACCCATCTCACAGCAGCCCACACACTGGTGCTTTGGGATCTGGTATTTAAAGCATTTGGTGCTGGCAGCAATGCACGTCCAGGCTTATCCAGGAGTTTTAGGCACCACAGGGATGTGAGGGTCATTCAGATAAGTCCACTACTTTCCAAATAACCCCTGGAAGCTGCCACTAGGCTGGGGAAGGGCTCAAAGAAAGAACATCTCCTGAAAAATCAGTTCTGTTTCTCTTGGTGCTTTGCAATTTGCAATTGCCCATGCAACTACTGGTCTACCTGACCCTGCAAGAAATCTTAAGGTCACAAGTTTTTTATTATGCTGATTCAGGGTAACCCTGTATGGGATATGGCACAAGTCTAATGATCCAAGCTCAATTTTGAGAGATTTTGATTTTTTTTTTACATTATGATTCAGTGTATCCCTTCAGCTAAACCGAAAGCCCTGTGTCATCATAAAGCTGTGATGATATTCTGAAAATATGGTGTCACTGGAGGAGCACATTGTAATTTTATATCCAGCTATTTAAGAAGATGAGGCCAAGCCCTGAGTGACAGACACTTTGATGAAACAACACATGAATTAAACATAATTGTGCTAGAAAAACATTAAAACAGAACTAATCATTGAGGCCCCCATGTTGTACCGTGAGCAGTGACATTTGCATTGGCACAGGGCATTCCCAACCACAGAGCTCCAAATCCTCCATGAATATCAGTAATTAAACAGTCTGTCATGCAGCCAGAAGGAGACAGGTTTTGCCACATCCACTTTTGCAGAGAGTGAGGTCAAGATCCTGTTATGACCCGTGGGACCCATGGCT
This sequence comes from Lichenostomus cassidix, assembly GCF_008360975.1. Classification (NCBI taxonomy): domain Eukaryota; kingdom Metazoa; phylum Chordata; class Aves; order Passeriformes; family Meliphagidae; genus Lichenostomus; species Lichenostomus cassidix. The sequence continues at coordinate 23,698 of NW_028147689.1, forward strand.
GTCAGTGAGACCTTGCATGCTCCCTCCTGTCTGGGCAGGGACAGGGGCTTCACCTCCCCTTTGCTCCTTGGAATGGCCACCCTGCCCTTCGCTTTATTAGGCTATTCCCAGCAGAAAAGATGCTGCATGCTCCAACTGGATTCCTCCCAAAATTCAAGCCTAGGACCTGCAGGCATAGTCTCACTAGGGAAGACTCAATGTATTTTCCTTCATAAAATTAAGTAATTCTACACTGTCCTGCCTGCTGTGAACCTGCCTCTACATGCAATGTTGTCCATATCCATACTTAATCTAGTAAAGAGAATAAAACTGGGCTCAGGAAACCTGCTGTCTTCTAGGTTTCCAAGAAAGCTGGATCTCAAAAACCTTTCTTGATGTCAACAGCAGATAACTGTTTCATAGACTTCATCTAGCAGTGTTGGTAACTAACTTAAAAATGGCAGATGGAAGCATTAAATATTTATTGGACTGGAGTGCATTGATTTTGGAAATTAACACTTTGCAAATTACTTCTGTGTGAACAGTAATTAAACAGTCACAGTCCAGCCCAGGTTCTGAGTAAACTGCAACTCTTTTTGTAAAACATATGTATACATAAAAATACCAACACTCGTCTACTGACTTCCATCTGCACACACCAAATTGCTCTACGATTATGAATTAAAATTAATTAAATCTTCAGAATGGTTTTCCACATAAAGTTAGAACAGTGAGAGCCCTTGTGATGGGCAGTCAGGCATCATGCCAGTTAAGCTTGCAGGAAGCAGGAGCAGCTGATGCATTGCTTTAAAATACCAAGGACTTTGTGACCTCATGGTCCCAGTGCTAGTAATGCTGGGACTGAGTTTATAATAACAGTGGGATTGAACTGCAGGGAGAAACCATGAGAAAAGTGCAACTGATACTGTCAGGACCCTTGCAGGCTCCACATGTGATCCAGGAGTACAATCGTAAATAGCATAAAGCTGCTGTTTGCTTTTGAGCTCTTTTTGTGGGAATAGATTTGCTCAAGAGATACTGCAGTTTTGCTCCCTCAAGAAGAATATTAGTCTCCCACTCGTGCTATTGCATGAGCAGCAATAAGACTCACAGAGTCTTTAATAGACTCTTTTTTAAAGAAAATGTGTTTTAACTCTGCCTTAAAAGTAGCTTCTTTTTAGAGAACTCCAGATCTTTCTTTCAAACACTGTCCAGTAGCCTGTCCAAGATTATTTTCCCATTCTCTGTACCTTCACACTCAGGATCTCACAAAGGTAGCATGTCCTATTCATTAAAGTAATAGCTGAAGCCTCATTAAAGATAATGGGTGATGGTACATTACTGAACTGGAAGCACTGGGTACCATTCAGCAACCTTTCCTTCTTCAGCGCAGACTGCTATACACTGTATTTTGTTACCAAAGCTGGATTTGTTCCATGCTCTGACTCCATCACTGCTTTTTTACTTTCTCTCTTCCCCCAAAACATATGTACTTAAAAACCCACCAGAAATGAACAAACCCACCCACACGGGGACGGAAAGTGTGTAAGGCAGACTCCAAGCTCTCCTTGTGTCTGTGCTGAGGGAATGGCAGCAGCTCCCCACAGACTGCACTCGGCAGTAAGGAGCTTATTCTCATTTTACAGGCAATGCTGGGCTTTGCTGTGCTGGGGGCTGCTTTCCCCCAGCAGCTGGGGTTTGATGCTGAGCCCGCCACGCTGTGTGTTCCCACTGCAGCTGTGTGCCCAGGGAATGCAGAGCTGCCTCCACAGCAGCAGCAGCAGCACAAACCCCAGCTGAGGCACAGGGCAGAGGAGGAGAAAGCAGAGGGCTCCTCTGGCTTAGCCCAGCCAGGTGAGGACAGGGTGCTGCTCAGAGAGTAGGAAAGGGCTCTAAGGTGCAGGTGAGTGGTGCAGCCTGCACAGATGGGCTGGCAAGGCTATGCTCATTTTGTGTGCATGAGCACACAGGCTTCTTTTGTTTGCTTTGTCCCTTTGTCTCCCATCCCAAGGTGCAAATTGGGTTCATGTCCCCAGGAACTCCTAGGAGTTTGTGAGCAAGTCTGCAATAGGAGATGAAGAGAAGGCAGCTGCTGGGAGACTTTAATGAGAGATGCTTCTACACTCATGGTACAATTAAGAGTCACATAATGAAACAGAGGCTGGTTTGTTTGTTTTTTAATGAGCTCCATTTATATTTGACTTTAAGTATCCTCATTCATTTTCTCTGAATCAAACCTCCACTGCTGAAATATTGTGCATCAGAGTTAATAAGGGACAGCTACAATCTGATTTACTGCATCATTTCAAACACGAATGTACTCACAGGAGGGGCTGATAGTTTAGAGCAGCAATGTTTAAAGAAGAAGAATTGACAGCAAATTGAACATAACTTCTCAGCTGCCTTGCAGAAGGCTGAATTAATTCCATAGACTTGTCTGAGGCATTTTTTAACATGTTATTATAACACTGAGAGGTTAAGGCTTGTGTCAAAGCTAGGTTGATGCTTCACAAACTGGAAGCTGGTGACAAACAGATGCCTTATCTGGCAGATTTCATCTAGCTGTTAGGGATGCCTGAGCTTCAAGATGTCAGAAAGAGTGGAAAACCAGAGGAACTGCATGTGAACCAACTCAAAGAAGGCATGATTCTCGAACTTTTTACCTTCAATAATGCGGAAAAGAAAAAAAACAACAACAAAATAAATCAAGAGAGTGTAAGGTTTACTCCAAGTAGAGGATTAAAATAAAAATTATTATTATTATTTCCTTGATTTCTCCCCTCCTTTAAAATAGAGAAGCCACTGATACAAAAAGAAAAAAAAGCCAGAAAGCTGAAATGGAGGTTTTCTCCTTGGAGGAAGAAATTTTGTCCCTTTTTCCATATTTGAGCTTTTAAACAAAGAGAGCTTCATTCTAGAGGAGCAGCTGTGTAATTAAGACAATTTCAGGATGAACAGTGTGATTCAAGAGCCAATACTATCTTAATTATATGCATTAATATTCTGCTAAGAAGATGCTTATCAAATAAATACAGAAAAGATAATTCATGTTATTGCACAAGGAAGGCCACTAAAAATATAAAAATAACAGGGAAGGGTGACAGTCCAAGATAGGGCAGGTCACTTCATGCTGTGAAAGTGACTCCCAGCTGCACAGGAAGTGCCTGGAAAGTGACAGAGAGCATCCCTATCTGAGCAAGCAGAGCGTGGCCAAAAGTCAGCTGTCCTCAGAGGTGAATACTGAATGAGGGATTTCTGTGTCAAAGGGGGAGCTGCCCTAAGGCTGCACCAGTACTTGGGAAGGATTCTTGGCTGTGCTCTCTTCTAATATTTGTGAAGAAAATCAAAAAGGAGTGTTTTCACACCAGGCAGCAAAGCAAGAGCTGGAGGTCAGGAGAGGTGGGTTAGAGAAGAGAGTCTCCTGGCTGGACTGAGCACTGGGATGGCATCCTGTTGTGGGGACACACTTCAGTCCTCAGCTACAGACCACCCCATTGCCAGGAGGTGGGCAAGGGCCACGTCTGGCCCTTTTTGGCTGCCTGGGGGAGCCTGGCTGGCAGACACAGGGCAGACAGTGCACAGGGAATGGGAGCAGTGCAGGTGAGGAGATGGGGAGCAATGTCTGTCACTGCCCAATGGCACTGAGCATCCCTCCTCAGAGCCACAGTGTAATCCCACACTGCTCCCTTGCCTCTAATCAAAGCTGCAGGGCTAAGCCACAGCATCAACTGATCAAGAGAGCAAAGAAGGGATTTCCTTGAGGGTTAGGAAGCCACAACTAGGTGTGGAACCCCTGATTCCCACTATGAACAGGAAAAAAAAAGAAAAAAATCAACAACAACAACAAAACCCACAAAGTCTCAGAAAAGCCAGAACTACCTTGCTTGTATTGAAACACTGATCTGAGGGAGTTGGCAGTTGTGTAACAGCCCAAATCCTCTGGTCTCAGGTGTGTGAGATGACACTGGGGGATTTCTGGCTCACAGCCTCACCATGGGGCTCTGCACTCCCATCAGCATCAGGAAGAGAGGCACGCTCTGTGTGCGAATGGGAGATCTCCAAGGAAAACCCAGGTGCTGCAGGGAATACAAAGGGACAGGGCAGGGAATACAAAAGCATCACTCCTTCTGCTGAATGGGCAAGGAGCCGACGTCGTGCAGAGGTGCTGCTCAGGATGAGACTGTGCTGCAAGTGCAGAAATGCCCAAGCTGGCTCACAGCAAGGCTGCAGCAGCCATGGGGATGGGCAGGGCCAGTGCACCCAGCTGAGAACCCCACGGGTGCAAAAAGGACTGCACACACTTGGATGAGCTGCTTTGGTCCTACCATGGAAACAGTCCTGTCACAGAAACTGAGTCTCAGCTGAACTCCACCGGGGACGGTGACCTGAGAAAGTGCTAATGTCTCATATGGTGTTCTGCACTTTATGGTGGGTTTGGGTACAAAATGCCACCCAGCTCTCCAGCTAGACCCAGTTAGAATCAGATCTAAATCATCATGGATAGTTTAATGTTTGGTTTTGCAAAAACAGCTCAGTGAAGAGCCACAGAGACATGTATGTTTTACATTGACAAGGAGAGGCTTTAGGTCTGTTCTTGTCCCCCATACATTTTTACTTGGAGACCCTGAAGTGCCATGAGAGGCCATGCAGAAAAAACTCACTTAGCCCTCCTGGATTTTGATTCTCACCAGGAAGAATGAGCTGTAACCCTTCTCTCTGCAGCAGAAAAAAAAACAATTTCCTATCCCAAATTGGTTTAAAACACTATGCCTTACAAATGGTTAAGGACTGCAAATGACATGTGGCAGAGATACAGAAACATGGCTGTCCTGGGGAGAAATGCTCCATTCTGAACACAGCAGAGGGAAGGGCAGGTTGAGGGCTGAGCTACCATTAAGCAGAGTCATTTCTCATGTCCTACTAAGCCACAGACCATGGTGGTAAGGTAAGGCTACTCAGACCTTCTGCTGCAGAATAATTTGGATGCAGAGTCAAACCTCACCTTCACATCAGTCCCATGATTCACTGCATGAAGGCTATTATGCTGCACAGGGAAAGCAGCAATGTATTGCCTTAGGACTGGAATGGCATCCTGTGGTCCAGTGACTCCAATGTCTTCTCATCAAAGCAGAAAACCCTCAAGTGCCTTCCTCTGGGGTCTCAAGAGCCCAGCACAGGGATGGGATGGGATGGGATGGGATGGGATGGGATGGGATGGGATGGGATCCATCCATGGATGCCTACACCCATGGGATGCAGACAGTTCAGTAAGGGGACCTCAGAAATTTCATTTTAATCTCTAAAAGGTTTAGGAAACACTTCTCTCACCCATCTCAGGAGAGCTTCACCTGCATTCTTCAACACTACAGAGGCAGAGAGGTGTTTCAGACTTTGCCTCTTGTAGCTTGTCACACACAAAGCTAACAGTCCCAGTGCCATCCCCTGGGGCAAAAGAAGGGCATCCATCTCACAAACAAACCTGGGATTGTTACTCAGCTACACAGAGGGCCAAGGTCTCTTTAATTAGCATTGACATTTACAACACAGACCACGAGATATGAGTGATATGAAGATGGATACATTCCAAGAGGATTAGGGAGCAAAAAAATGGCTGTGGGAGATGGTTGTTTTATTTTTTCTTATTCTGAGTTTTCCCTGTGAAAAGAGACTATTGATATTTGAATACCTTTTTCTATCAGAATGGGGAAAATTGCATTAGGTCTTTTGCCATGTATCTAAATTGAAAGGTGCTACACACCACTGAAATGAAAAGAGGATGCTTGGACTAGCCAGTCTCCAGTCAATGGATTTGTGTGTGGACCTGAAGGCTACAGATCAGGAGGGGTTTTGTTGAAAGGGTCTGACTTAGCTTTGGTTCAGAGGATTTCCCAAAAAATGCAAAAGTCCACCAGCTGTCTGCCTCTACCAACACAGGGTCAAGTTCATGATAAAATAAACCATCTGCTCTTTCAGACTTCATCCCAAACCAGAATAAACCTATTTTGATGCTCTTGTGGACTTGGCTCCTTCCACTGTCTTTCATGTGCTCCAGCTGACATCATCAGGCATTCAGATTCCTTGGATGAGTTCCTCAAGCATCGACCAGTGGGATTCTGCCTCAATTCATGACTCTTTTCTATCTGGTAATGCCAACAGCAGAAACAGCTGTCCTAGTTTTGAGCATTAATTAACCCCGTTTCTCACTTTCATCTCTACTCTGTTGCTGATCCCTGGGAAAGGATCTTTGGAATTCAACAGAGAAAACCAAATCTAGTTCTGGAGGTAATTCACTGGCAATGAATGGGGAAAGATCAGTAGAGGGGGAGCAGATCCTGTACTTAATCTCATCCCAGAGACAGATCCTCCACCACCACCTCAACCTCCACATTCTTTCCAGGGTGAACATAGGAGAGTCACACTCACATTGAGCTCTGGGCTCTCCTTTCCTCTTCCCTTCCCAACCTGTAGATTCAAAACTCACCAAGCCACAAATGTGCAATTAGAGGAAAGAAGTGTTAACATCTGCGATCTGCATCTGCTGGAGAGGCATGAGGACACTTAATGTATGTCTGCCTCAACCAGGCAGGGCAGAAACAACCCCCTCCCTTTACTGAAAACCTTATTTAAACCAAGTCAGAAAACCCCATCACCACTGGTGTGGTTTTCCAAAGCACAACATACAAACGCTCACAAGTGCAACGAGCCCCAGAACAGATTTCCTCTCCCCTCTTGCCATCCTGCTAATCGTGATGTCTGGGGCTATAAAAAGGCACAGCACAAGAGCATGTCTCTCCTTCTGATCTGCTTCCGTGTTTATAACCATGGCTTATCTAATGACACTTAGGAAGTGTTACCAAGGAGACTATTTGCATCCTGCGCGATGTTGCTAAAGCAACACTGCGAAATTAGATGCAGAGCTCTTAGCCTTCACATACTGTATTTGCATTGCTATTAAAATGGAATAGTCACAGGCTTAAACTATATTTGGGTCATTCACTCATCCAAACACCTGAAAATAGTCCAATGACAGCAGCAATGGAGTTTCCCCTAAAATTTAGCACATCTAGGTCTCCATCTCTTACATGTATTTCTAGCTTGCCCCTCAATGTGACCTGCAGTCAAAACAAGACATCTTTCATGCTGCAACCTTCCTCCACAGGACATGTTTTCCTTGTGTGTTTAGCTTTTATTTGAATGCATCAGGAGATTTTAACTGTCATAAATAATTACAGCATCTTAGCATTTGATGGAGCACGGCAGAAGGCAATTTGTAAGTAGCATTAATTTTTGAGGCACAAGATGGCTCAGAGGCACTGGAAATGCGACAACTTGCCTGGAGTTTATGGGTCAGCTGTTCATCCTCACCCTGAGTCTTGGTTCAGCTGTAAAGAGTCACCATTCAAGGGCTTCAAGATGGCCCATGGAAAGATTAAACAGCTCTAACTAGTTACTTGTTTTACCCTAAATAAGATGGTAAAATACCCATTAGGGAGGTGATAATAAAATAGAAATAATTTTAAACTATAAATAACTACCTATAAACAAAAATAAAGGCCAGGGGCTATTTTAGGTGATGTTACAGAATAAATTAACCATAGAAGCTCCAAAGACTCTGGTAGGAGGAAGAGCGAGCAACCAACAGGTAGGGTGGCAATGGTTTCCAAGGCAATTAACAACTTCTCTAGAGTTTGGACATTTGTCAATATGATAAAAAACATAAAATTCAGATGGCCCCCCTGCACACACACACATTAATGCAGAAATATGGACAACTGTCAGGAACTTCACAGGAAATATTACAGCTTGGTGACAATGCATTTCATTTACTGTACATATACAATAAATATAATTTGGCTGTATTGTTCATGACACCAAGCAATGTCACAAGCAAAGTCACTGGGGTCTCCAAGCTCCAGTATTCTGATGCAAATATAGAGCAATGCATTACCCCCACAGTCTTCTCTCCTGATGGTCTGAGCAGTACATTTTGGTCAATGACATGTAACGATAAAATATCATCCCACCAACATCCAGATGGAACTCTCCATCACTATTTAATATGTTTACTCCAAAAATAACTCTTGCTTTTAACACTTTCAAATTTAAAAGATAAACTCAGGCAAGGACATAAATACTTGGCATCTGTCACTGAATTCAATCAGCTCCTTGGATCAGAGCAAAAGCACCCTGTTCCAGCTCTGCTGCAGTGCGTAATATGGTTTGGGTGCCTCTTATTAATAAATCCTTGCTTTAGCCCAGAAGCATTACTAAAAAGCACACCTGGGAGCATTTTACTATATATAAAACCTCTGTTCCAACAGCAAATTTGATCTGCCTACATAATCTAATCACGAGAAGGTAACTCCTTCGTGCTGAACAGGCTACAACACAAGAAAGCCCTGGTCCAGAGAGCATTTCACCTGCCAGCACTTGTAATTGCTTAGGCCTGGGAATTTAAGATGGAATACCAGAATCTGGACTACTAAAGAATTTCCCAGCAGTATCAGGCTCCAGGTCAGCCTGTTTCAAGAGGAGGGGATGACACAAGCTCTTTCCTCCCTCCTGGCAACAGCTGCAGTGAGGTTCATTTCCTCAAGTTTTATCATTGCTTTAGCTCCTCCATGAGAAAGTGTGATAAAGGCACAGAAGAAGATTTCTGCAGTTGGCCATGGCTGTAGAATACGTGTGTCCAGCACCATGCTCCACTGAGGCGGCTGGACATGTGGCTGGAGTGCTGCTGGAGAGCTTCCTCCAAGCCACATGGTAGGGAAGACAGCCTGCAGCAGGTGAGCTGTGCTGGGGTTTGAACAAACACCCAAAGTCTTCCTAACTCCTCTCACAGAGCAAAAAGAGGGTAGCTCAAGTCTCATGGGACTCCAGATCTATAACAGCCATACTCCCTCATGCCTCCTCCTATGGCCACACAAGAAAACTTCACAACAGCTCAGAAAGTGATCTACAGTCCCCTGTGGGAAAGGGTTATTTGTGTCCACACACAAAGGCTGCAGAAGGTCCTTTTTAGCTGCCCCTGCTCCAGGGGAGCTTTCCCAGGACCCAGCATTCCTCGTTGACTTCAGGTGCCTCATGTGAAACAGGCCAGGGGGATCTCCAAGGAAGGGTCAGAAATGAGGATTTTCATTACCAGCAAGGCACAGAGAGGGGAGGAAAGGAGCCTCCCTGCTGACCAATCAGCTCCTCCATCTCCCATGAGAAATCAGATCGAGAGGAAAAAGAGGTTTTCTCCGTGCTAGCTGTGCCTCTGTGAAATTTTCTAAGGACTTTCTGTTGGTTTTGGATCAGGTCCTAGGCCCATGTGGACCGAGCTCAGTGTGTCTGGATTATTTATTAGCAAAAGGGTTCCCTCTGCAATCAAGCGTGTAGAATACCTTATTAAAGCATGCTCTGCTCTGTATCTGACCTGATGCAGTTGGCATGAAGAAGTTCTCAGCACCCCCTCAAAAATGCTGCTGGACTGCAAATTGTCATTACTTCCCTCATGTCAGTTCCTCCACGGCCTTATCTAAACTATGTCATAAATCTTCTGGGTTTTCTCTGAACTCTCCTCCTCCTAGTGACATTCTGTACTTCTGAATAATGTTGTCTCCATATGAATTACAAGGGACAGAGTAATAATGCTCCAGCAGGAGCAAGGGAAGCAGTGGGAAAAGAGCTAAAAGCTACACTGAACTGTTTTCTTACTTGTAATCTTCTGTCATACACTGAGTTGAAAGATTAGATAACGAGACTATTTATAGCAGCATTGCTGGATGTGTATCACAAAACCTTTATTGTAAGACCATGGCAAGTATAAAATTTTAATTTTGCCTGCTACTTCCTCATGTCACAGCTTCATTTGCTGCAAAGCATTTTCTCTTTTGCAGTGGGGTTTTTAATAATAGATGCAGCATTAACATTTCCAAATTGGGACTTTACCCTCAGTTGCTGTTCCCACCCATCACTCTGTAATTTCTCCTCCTGGGCTTCACATTGGACTGACAACAGGAGAGTGACAGTGTCTGCTGAGCCACCAAACACTTTGCATGGGCAAGAGCAACCAGAGCTCACTCCATTCACTTCTAAAAGTCTCACCTGCATGACTTCTCTGCTTGAAACCTTAAGCTACTTTTTAACCTCTCTGCTAAGCCCTCCAGTACACAACCTGTTGGGCCTGAGACCAACTATCCAGTGGAAATGCACAGAACACCAGATGATCTCCACCCAGCAGATGGTGAGAACTTTCTTCCACAACTAATGCAAGGCAGATTTCAAGCAGAGGAACAAAGCTCTCAGCTGTCAGTGCTTATCTCTTGGCAGCTCAACTCTAAACCTTATTTTAAAAAAAAAAGGATACGTGGTTTTAATTAGGGAGAACTTTTTGCACCTTTATTTTATCTCATACTTGTTAAGGATTTGATTGTTGAGCTGTCCTACCATTAAAACAGGTACACTAAATGATGTGCAGAAATGGGAGTAGGAATGTAGAAATCCAGTATTAACATCAGAGGTAGCCCAGGTCCTTCATTATGTTTTTACTGCATTTTTTAATAAAGAAAGTAAATTTCAACTACTTCTCCTCTTCCTGTATTTGATGAACATAATCAATCAGTGAGGAACATTTTCTCTTTTCCATTTTCTGTCTCATCTATTGAAGTGACTCACTCACTCACTCACGTACGTAAGACACAGATTCTGTTTGCAACATTTACAGTTATTTGTGTCCTGTCTTCTACAGTGACTCAATATTTCTATGGGAAACCATCTCTTCCCTTCCTGCCTAGTAAATACTTGTTAATTATAAAAAATAGGCATTCATCACAGACAAAAATTATCTCACAAGATAGATAGATCTTTAGAAACACAATGGCACCTTTGATTCTTTGATTCTTTCAAATCAAAGAAATCATGACTAATACAAATACAATTAATGCTATATTAAAGAAATATCATTTAAAGAGATTTGAATTAACCTTCTGATGAAAATAGGGAACCTGGATGGTAAATAAGCTCTGTATCTATATCTGCTTAGGTTGTCTGTCCTTTGTCTCTTCAGAAGCCAGGCTTCCTCTTTGCTAACCCACTGCTAGTTATGGACAGTGGCGCCAGTTATTTACAGAGCACCCCAGACACTGCTTTGATGAATTGATCTTCCCAAACGCTGGTGCTAGACACAGGATGTGTTGTGGTTATATCATAAAAATTATGAGATTAAATCAATAGGGAATCCCTGCCTACACCCATGCAGCAAGATCTGAAAGTGTCAGTGTCATCAGTGTGCAACTCAAGTACTGAATATGAAGGAACAATAGAGGAGGGAGACTCCACAAGCAATGTCTGCACTTCAGAATTATTTTTTTTACCAAAATGTTGTTATTGTTTTAAAAAAGAAAAGTTTACATTAAGTGGGGTTTTTGAAACTAAAAAACCTGCCATGGCATTTTACCTCTGAGGCTGACAAAGAACTATTAATATTTACATTTCCAAATTTTGCACAAAATAGCCCTACAGTTCAACCTGACAGTTTTCTGAGAGCTGAGATTCCTCCCCTATGCTTCAGCAAAGAGTTGAACTGAGGTGGACTAATGGAGGATTGTATAAACATAATACCACCATGGCATCCTCTGCCCTATAATTTTAAAACAAAATCCTATTTTAATCCTGTACTTGAAAGGCCACATAACCAATAGTGTAAACATGAACTAGCATCTTACAACACACTTTTACCAGCTTGAGCTCCCCATCAATGAATGAAGATTAAAACCTACCCCACCCCAATTTTAACCATAGTTTTCCTTCAACCCAGACCTTAATATGGGTAAGTACACAAGTGTCTGCCCTACTCTCCAGCTACCCAGCTTAGCAATGCCCTACTTGGCCAGGTTAAAAGGTAGCTCAGGCTCATGGATATGTTGCACTCACAGCAGAAGCTTTAACCACTGTTAGCCCCTAACTTTCAGTTAAAATTCAGCTCTCATCCCCAAAACTACTTTGGTATGTGTCACACAAAAGTGAGCACCAGCACAGTGCTGTGATTAAAGTGAAAAACTACTTTGGGATTTGGCAGTTCGCAGCACAGAACTGAGCACCTGCACAGTGCTGTGATTAAGGTTAATCTTAGATCAACCCTTTCTAGAAGGAAACAATCCTGAAACACGAGTGTTGTGGATCCTGCTCCTTGAGACAGCTCAGGACTGGATTACTCAGATGTCCTAAAATTTCAAGGCAGACCAACTCAGAGCATGTGTTGATCCTCAGCTTGAAATAAGTAGCCACTGTGGAAGGTACACGCTGTAAGTAAAACAACATGTACTTATGTACTTGCCACGGGCAACAATTTCAGCAATGCACAAGTAGCTGGTTCCTGCAATTATCCGAGCAGCAATAGGTAACAACAGCTGCCAAATCGGAAATCTTCCAAGCCTCTGTATTAGCAATCTTCCCAGAGATGGGAATAGCCACAAAACCTGCTACTTCAACAGTCTAGGAAACAAAATGAAGCAGGGGCTGCTTAGGCTTCTGTCATTGGGAGGTCGCTGTAAGCAGAGAGAACCTGCTTTCTCTTACTCCAAAAGAGCCCACAAATGGAAAAGCAACTCTATTTGTCAAAATCATGCTGTGCAGGAGACAAAGTTACATCCAAGAAAGCTTGTACAGGGACCCAGTTACAATGTCTTCTGCCTCCCAAATAAAGCATGGATGCTCTGTGTGTGACGTTGAGGCTGACATGGCAATGAACCTCTCTGTAAACATCCAGGCAGGGATGCTTGTGATAAAGAGGATGGATCCAGCTAGGGACCAGCCAACACCAGAGAAGGCTCTATCCCTCCATCTACCAACTGCAATGTCTGAACAAGCCAGCTGCACCCTTCACTGAAGTTTTAAATTCTCATTTCAGCACTATCCTTATCAGCTAAACACAGGTAGCCTTAGGAAGACACCCTAGGGAAGTCAAAATGAGAAGGGCAAACGTGTGGTCTTTGTCTGTCACAAACTCCAAAGGATTCCTCTTTAATGACCTCCTCCAATCTCCCTTAAAATTGGATCCATTTTAGCATCCACCATTAATGAGCTCTGCTGAGCAACTACGTACTGCAGATGGCTATGGTCTCCTTTTGTTCATTTGATGTCCTCCTAATCCTTGTACTGGAAGAGACAGTGGAGAGTGGAGCTCTGTCCTTTCTTCACATGTCAGTCATTTCCCAACCTAGTTGTACGTTTTTCAAGAGACAAGAGTCCTAGTTTATTCAATTATTCTTTATATTAAATTAATCCAGAATTATTACCATCTTTGTTGCCCACCTCTGAATCTTTTCTAGTTCTTCTATATCTTTCCTGAGATTTTGGAAGGGGAAGAACCAGAACTCCACATAATATACAGATTTACACAACAATCTATTAATAGCCTCTGTTTTCCTCTGTTTGGCTTCCCTTATAATTTCCAGTATTTAATTTGCTTTTTTCAATTACTACTGAGCCTGGCACTTGTATTTTCAGCTCAATCATCCAACTGATATTTTGGTTCCTACTGGTTTTCAAAAGTAGCCTTTCTTGCACTTGAGAAATATAGAGAATCACCCGTGAGCAAGAAACCACATGATTTTCTGGGAAATTTCTGAAAAGCTGCAGCAGTACCTGCTTCACCAACAGACTTCAGCACCTTATGAAAAGAACAATGGGAAAGGAAAAGTAAGATGAATAAATTGCTGTGTTTGGAACACTGAGCAATTTTAGGTAGTTTAAATGTAATAAATCAAAGTCCTATAGCTTGGGAAAAAATCTAGTGCTTGGGAGAGGGTCACACAAACCTGAGAACCTCAGGCAGGAAAAACTTTATACCTACAACCCAGACACACTGACAGGTCAGAGGGAGACAAGCATGACCCAGCACAGAGTAAAAGGAAGAAGGGCAGGAAGCAGGAGGCATCCTTCAAAGCCTTGAATGATGAAATTTTTGACCCTGTAAGGCTGGAAGAAAATAAAATAATACTTCAAAGAAGAACCAACTATGACAGCAATGGGAGCTGAGGTTATCTCACAGTATTACTGCTGGCATCCCCCACCATGCCCTGTTGTGAGGCACCCCAACTTCTAAACCCTATGACCATCAGTTGCTGATGGCCTTTTACTCCCCCCTTAGTTTTATCTAGTGAGTGCACAAGATGGAGCTGGCAGCAGGACAGTCTTTCAACAATACACAATTATTGAAATACCTGCACCAGCCAGATTACTATCTTCTACATGTATTTCAGAAGCTCATAGAGCACCAGTGAAAAGGGAATAAAGTCTGATGCTTATGTGTGAGTGGGATATAACGTTTGAAACAGCAACTGCAAAAATGCAGGCAAAGACTGTGTAATCCTGACTGGTATTCACCATGGGCCAGGGAAAACAGGAAAGCCCCTGCCTTCGTGGTCAAATGCTGCACAACAGGCTGCCATTCTGGGGGCTGCAGCCAGAGAGGTGCTAACACCCTTCAGCAAACCACTGCTGACTCTGACTGCAGATGTCCCAGCAAAAGAACAGACTAAGAACTGTTCTGTTGAAGTGCCAGTCTGCTTCCTGTGATACTCTGAAGGTATAGACCCCAAATCATCCTGCAGACATCACCCAAACCCATGAGTAAAAGCTATCTGGATGAATGAGCAGTAAGTACAGACAACCATAGGAGCACCCAGCACAACATGACTCAGATCTTGATGGGAGCCTCCGGATGCCACTGTAATACAAATAAAAAAGAATAACCCATGACTAATCAGCCACTGCTGAAAAGAGGATCCCTGGCAGCTGGGGCTGTTTCTGTGATACTGCCACATGCATTCTTTTGCATAAATATCATAGGTGCATTAACCTATGAGAAAATCAACAGGAAGAAATCCTGCTTGCTGCCACTCACCACGGAAATCTCCCTTCCAAGGCAAGACAGGGCTCAGGAAAGAGAACCAAACCTGAGTAGGAGGCTAGAGGAAAGGATTTAAGAGAGAAGACAGTAATACTTCTTAGCTTTTACAATGTAATATTGATCTGCTGTCTGCAGCAATGGCTAAGCCTTCTTGAAGCTGAGGACACAGAGACAAGTGAGGCTAAAGAGCCTCACCAGCCTGTCCATGGAGCACAGGAGAGGCATACAGGTCCTGTGTCTCACTTCTGACCCAAGGACTAGAAAAACTTCATTTCTAGCATCCTGGAGCAGCAAATCTGGGAGCTACACCACAGCCCAAACAGGGCACACAGCCCACACATCACAGTAGGAAGAGTTAAACACTTTCAGTAAGGCTGAGCAGTACCTAAGGAAGGAATGCAAAAGCCAGAGACTGGGAAGATGTAACACTAGGCAAGGAGGGGAACTTAATGAGATACATCAGGATTAGAAAAAATAGTTAAGAGAGGAGACTGAATAGACCATCTTGGAAGAATCTTGAGGAAGGGAGACAGGTTGAACTGAGGATGCATCTCTTCAGAAATAATAGAAGTCTCCTTGATTGGAATAGCTCAAGCCAGACTGCCCTGACACAAGTAAATAAACATTACACAGAGCCACTGATGAGAAGCCTGATCTTTTTCATCTCAGAATTCAGGAGATTAGATACAGCTGAAGTTTTCCCACTTGGCACCACTCCAAACAGCCATGCACACCTTGTTTGATAGTTATCAGAAACCATATTTCAGAAAGGGTGGACAGCAAAAATTTCCTGGAGTTTATCTGGCTGCATCCTTAAGGAGATTGTTACCAGATAATTATAATCTTTTGCTCAGCATTAGGAAAGTACACAAAGGATCACCTTCTTTCACCCCTGATAAACTACATCTGGGTTATGGGAAGGGAAATACTCACAGGAATTCTGAAAATAATCTCACCTCAACCTCCTCATCGTGATATCACCAAGTGAAAACCTTCCTCCAATGACTGGCCAGGATTTCAAGGTTAACAGCCATATCAGGACCGTGGCATCTGATCACCTGTGTTCCTAGAGGAGTACAGTTTTCACTGTCTCCAAAACAGACAAAGCCTGTAGGCACAATTATGGCACCAAAATCTGGATTATGAATCCAGATGTGACATAATGCTTTGGAATAGGTAATTCCAAAGTGCTCAAGTCTAGTGGTTCCTAGTGAATAGTTATGTGAAGTGCTTTAACAAAGGGCTGGGCATAACATAATTTTAAAATATTACCTTACTCAGAAGCAACTCTAAAATCATCAACCTGGGGTTCCAGCTTTACTCTTGCAGGCACCTTCCATAAAGACTGCCTATTTCAGTTACCTGGTTTTAAAACTGCAGTTGAAGCCTGAGAATCAAGTTGCGTGCTTTTCTCCTTCTGCACAACCATCTAAAGCAAAGCAAATATTCTGCCAGACATGTCAATCTTCATGAGATATGTGTGGTGCCTTCAATACCACCAAATCATCACATGGTCTTCAGAAGATTTATGTAACTAAAGGTGATCATTTTTAGCGGGACTAACAGAAAGACATAAAAATTTTCATCACAAATGGACAACAGCTCTACTATGTGTAGAGATCTTACTTCTTACTTAGCAGAGATGAACTTATAAGGTACAGAGACTGAATTCAAAGTCCACAGACCACCTTGGGAGGCAATACAATCATAGCTTCTTCTTAAGTAAGAATGAGTCCTAATCACAGCCAGAACCAGGTTAGGAAGAGGTTGTCACAGATTAAGAAAGTACTAGATGGTGGCAAACTTAAAAAGTTCAGTATCCCTAACAATGAGCCAGAAGTAAGAACAGCTGGGGACCTTCAGCTAAAATACACTTTACAAAATGTTAAATGGCAGATATGTAACAAAACTGTGTGACATTCATACTTTCACTGCTATGCCGCGAGTCCATTTTACAGAAACCTGTCAAATGCAATCAGACTTGTTTATTCTGCATTTAAATGTAGGACCTGAGGCAGTCTGGTTTCAAAAAAGGACAGAAAAGGCACATATTGTCCCTGGCAGTTGCTTGGTTTTTACAACAAAGGCAGTGCCTTGTTCATTCTTTATTCCAAATAAAAATTATTTCAAAGCTCTGTTATATTACAATCTTGAGAATATTACTGCTTGCTGCCTCAGCACAGGTAGAAATTTAATTAAAATGGAAATTAAAGTAAGAAATATAGAAACAAAATGCCATTAACCCAGAACTCACCGCTCCCACATTCCCCCCAAAATCAGGTGATTCATACGGAGCATCCTCCAAATCTCACGTAAGCCACTGTTAATGGATTAAGTGGCAGTGTCCCTTCTGGCTTCAGTTTATAAATTCTTATCTGCTTAAGGTTGCTCCAGAAAGATGTCCAGCTGACAGCATGATTCTTAAAGAGACAAATCCTCCCTGGCAGTTTACAGTTGCATACCAACAACTACAGCATTGCGTGTGCCTTCATGTTGGCACTGGTAGAGGGTTCAGCATCCCCTCCTATCAAGTGTAATTTGAAGCACAGCCCTTGCCTGGGCTGAGTTTCTGACTGACTTTGTCCATTACAGAGCAATGAGCATTCCTAACGTCTCCTTGCATGGCCATTCAAACAGCCATGATAGAATCACCCTCAGTTCACACAATTGCTCTGAACCACACAAGTACAGACGAAGGGAGCAGAGAGATTCAAAAGAATAATGCAAGTATCAAAAAATCCTTCAGTATAATCAGTTGCCCAGCTCACCATTAACCATTTCCACTCCTCTAGACCATGCCAAAGAAGTATCCAAAAGCCCAGCAAAAATCAGGGTGAAGCAGCATCCCTATTTTCCACGCTGGTGGCTGCAAATTCTGCAACACATAGAGGAAACTGCAACAAGTTACAATCTGAAATGGCTGTTGGAGCAGCACCTTCCCTCATTCCCTGCTTACAGAGAGACGTGTGACATCCTCTACATCCATCATCCACTGCCTTTGGCTGTGAAAATGACCTTAGTGAAGAGGTACCCAGGTAGTGAGGAACACACACAGGGTGTGTGTTCTGCTGTCCAAGGAAATTGCTTTCATGAACGATGGATTATTTTCTGCTGCCACCCTCCCAACTTACAGCAAAAGGGGGGGGAAAAAAGGAGAGATAGAGGAGACCTTTGGCAGGCTCTCCTGTCCACATTACAGAAGTCACCCCCATCCCATTTGGTCCCAACAGGTCCCCAGGAGTTCAGAAAAGGGATTGCATCCTTATGAGAAACAGAACAGCCATATAAGCTGGACAAGGAAGCCCGAGTACTCCCTGCCCTTCTCCAAAGAGGACCGACAGTCCCATGCACACACACATTCATGGAGCACTCAGAAGAGACACCAAAGCAAAGCCTTCATTCACGAGTAAGCGCTCGGGGACTCTTTGGTGGTCTTACTCCCCCAAATTGTTGTCCTTTTTCCTTTCAAAGGGTATCTCTGCCTGGAAAGACCCCCTGCACTCATCAGCCACCCATGGGGCACTGCCGGGGAAGAAGTGACAGTGCTGCGAGCAGGGCAGAGGGTTCACACGGTCAGAGGGCTTGGGGTGCCAGGCACGGAGCATCCTCCCCCTGGGAGCCCAGCCTGTCCCGAGGTGTCCGGGATGCCTGTCCGGCGTGGGGTACTCTGGGTGTTACGTGTACCTAGGGAACTAATCCCAAACTGGGGTCCCTGCGGCACCCAGGATTAGTGTCCATCCTGGGCGTCCATCCCATCCCGGGGTGTCCGGAGCACCCCTCCCGCTCCGGGCTGCAGCGGTGCTTCAGGTGCCCCGGGATACCGCGCCTGCCCGTGTTAACCGGGATGCTCAGCGTGCTGGCAACGCCGGGGGCGCTCGGGGTGCCGGGGGTGCCGACCGAGCCGTACCTTTGAGGCGGTGGTGGCGGGCGCGGTGCAGGCGGCCCTGGCCGCCGCGGGGCAGCGCGGGGATGCTGGAGAAGCGGCTCCCCATGGCGGCATCCGAGCCGGGCCGGGCCGGGCGGCACCGCGCAAGGTCTCTCTCCCCGGGGGCTGTGGCGGCGAGGGCGGAGGGCAGCGGCGGCTGGGAGGGCGCCGAGAGCCGCGGTCCCGCCCGCCGGGCCCCCCGCCCCGCTCGGCTCCGCGGCCGCTCGGCTAGCTCCGCTCAGCTCAGCTCCGCTCAGCTCAGCTCCGCTCGGCTCGGTGGGGCGGGGCGGTGGCACAGCGGCCCCCCCGCCGCGCCCGTCGCCATGGAGACACAGCTGTTCCGTCCGGGGGGGCCGCGCCGCCCCGCCCAGATGTGGCACCGCTGGCGCGACAGGTGGGGACACGCGGGGCCTCTCCCGACCCCCGCCCCGGCACGAGGATGCCCAGGGCGACACACCCCGGGGGACAGACGCAGCGTCAGGGACATTATTCTCTTCGATTGCCACCCCGGGACCTTCCTCACACCTGCTGGCCCTAAATCCGCTTCCCCGGACTCCTTCTAGGGAAGAAATTTGTGGTCAGCCCCAGAATCCAGGCCCTTCAAAGAAGCTGCATCATACATAGACACTCACCCAAGCAGACCTGCTGTGGTGGGATGCAACTGTCCTAAAGCAATTAGGATTCTCATGGATACAAATACGTCAGAGCAGCACTCAGGAAGGCAAAGAAGATGGGCAAGCAGCTCTTTGTACAGTCCTAGGGCAAGTGCACAAGCAGGCAGATAGTCAGAGGGGCGAGTAGGTCCTTTACTGGTCTCTGACTTGCCCAGTAAGTTGTGTGGGTGCCTGCAGCCACCACTTCACTCAACCCAGTGGCTCAAAGCAGTGAAAAGTTCCAGTCAAGCTCAGGGAAGTAGGGTAGGGTAGAAATGGGGTAAAGGCAAACACTTCACTGGCAGATCTGTGAAGGGTCAGGAGCTCATACTGGTGAAGTGCCAGCATGGGGCACTGCCTGAACTTGTGGCCTCGGACAGCTGCTGCAATACAAACTCATCCCACGTGAGCTGGGACTGCCCTGTGTGACTGCAGCCCTCTGAGCAGAGATGAGCCTCTGCACAGCTCCACATTCAACAGCACCAGTGGCAGGTGCTCTGAAAAGCCCTTCCTGATCAAGGACCACATATGAACATTTTCACCCTGAACACAGTTACTGCTGTGATTGTCCCAACCACAGAGCCAAGAGACCCCCCTGATCTCTGACACCACTCAAGTACCTAACTTTCAGAGAAGGGGAAGGTTATTTCTGCAGTTAAATAACAAGATTTTTTATAAGAAATATTGAGAATCTCAACCAAAATATGGTGCTTAAATCTGATTGAGGATTTCTTTTTGTATGTGTGATACACAAGGCCAGGCTGAGGAACAATTATTGTCCTGCCCGGCCTTTGATTGCACTATGGGTGAGATGTGCACCATGTTTTTGAATCCTTTCTCATTCTCTCAGAAGTAGGAAGGAGCAACCACACCAGTCAGAGTGAAGCCATGGTGGTGTGGCTTTGAAGCCTAGCTCAAACACAAGCCCTCTGTGTTCAGTTCTTCCAGTGTATTTGGTCCTGCTTTAGCCCCATGGCAAGTCCACCAGCTGCCTCCACGTGCAGGAAGCTCAAAGCAGAGGTGAGACAGAGATTGAGACTGAGTCACATCTTGGTTTATATCATTTGTGAACACTGTATTTCCAGCCAGCTCATTACAGTGAGCCCAAAAAGACAAGCCACGACCCTGAGATGAGCTCAGTTGATTAGGGCATGGTGCTAATAACACCAAGATTGTGGATTCAATCCCTGTGTGGACCATTCACTTAAGAATTGGACTTGATGATCCTTGTGGGTCCCTTTCAACTCAGAATATTCTGTGATCTGTGACACAAGACTGGAATGGCCCTTAGAGGGGCAACTCCACCTCTTCATCGTACAATACCTTTCATGCTTTTGAACTTAATTGTCTCCAACCAACAAAAAAAATGCCCTGTTCTTTCTCCATTTCTTTTCTCTAATATCTGTCTGCCTGTCCTTGAATTGCAAGAGATCTTGAGCACAGACTGTCACTTTTCTGGGAAGTTTCATGTTTAATGTGGCAGAAAGAGGTGTCAACATAAGGCAAATTATAATGGAAAGAGGCATCTTTCCATTGTATAAAAGCGATCTTGAAAAAGGAAAGGCACCAGTTTGGGACTGGAGGCATAGGAAGTATCCATATAATAGCACAGGAAATGTTTCTGTGCAGTCATCCACTAAATGACAGGCACACATACGTTTATCATGCAGGATGCTAACTATGCCTGGTGTGATAGCTCACCATGTGGTGGGCCTGCTCCCAGAAGGACAACGTGCTTTCTGCTTCTACCAAATCCACTCTGAGTTTTAGACACCAGGGACCAATTTAACTGTGGTGCCATAGTGTGAATATTAAAATATAACCCCACATGGCTGGTGGGCTTTGTGCTCAACCACCTCCCTTTTCAACTTGGAGAACCAAGGTAAAGCATAGTTACACCAGTGAGAGGAGGAAGCCTTATAGATCTGCTGTAGCAACATGTTCAGCTTCCATGAGGGATGGGTTTTTCTTTGCCTGGCACTGCAGCCTGCAGTGGGGAAGACTGCAAAACAGCACCAGGGCTTTGCTGTGATCGTACCTTAGTTCACTTTATCAAAGAGTCTTTGAATTTCTTCCTTACATTGGTTGGAGAAGGAGTAAGAAGGAGGGGCTGCTTGCTGTCCTTGCCAACTTATGTCAGCTTTTCCTGCAAAAAATGTTGAGCAGGGTGAGAAATATGCTCTGTGATCACAGGGGCCCTTGATAGACAAAACAGGATCACACTGATTCTGGGTTTTTGCCTTTTTCCTGTGCTCTAGCAACAGGGAGCAGTGAAACAGCTTGCCAAAACTGTAGGGCTTTCACACCAGCAAGTCAGGACATTCCTTGTTTCTTAGTGTTAGAGATATCAATTGAATTGGCTAATTTCTTGCAATTTCTTGGTACTGACCCTGCCAGGTACTGGGGGTCTGGTGCAGAGCATGCTGTGTGACAGAGCAGGATGAGTTTGCACTGAGTTAAAACTCCTCTCCACCTTCTGAATTTGTGCGTGGGCACCTGTCTTCCAATTTGTATTTGGAAGTCAATGGAGACAATGCAGTCACTCCATGAATTTCATCTGAAGTTGTTATCAGCTCCAGGAAGAGTGCTGACATCATAATTATAGTTATGGACAAACACAAGGAGGAAGGCTCTGCACAGTCACAAACATTGTCTCCTGCCTTAAGCCACAAAACCACCCATCAATTCTCTACCCGAGAGCTGGGTGCAAGGATGAGCTGCAGCTGTTCAGCTCAGGCATATGTGAAAGACCACAGAGACAGGATGTGGAGGAGGATTTGTGAGAGGCTGGTGGGTAGTATCTGCATTCAAAAGGTGTTTGCTGGATGATAACTGGGCAGACTGCTAGGTTTAATACACAGGGGTGCCTTCAGACTGCAAAGGGGCAAGGTCAGATGAGTGCATTTGCATCCAAGGACTCGGTATTTTGCAAAGGTATCTAACTCTGAAGCACTGTGCAGCAATGAAGCAAGTGTACTTAAAAATTCCCTTTGCAAACCTGTGTTTGTGCCTTCTGGGGGTTATCAGCCCTCAAGGGGTTACACAAGAAACCAGGTAACCACAAACAAGGGTATAACTACAAAGAATCACAAGAACAGGAGTACACATGAAGCCTGAGCCACCATTGCCTGAGATGTGGGCAAACATGTCAGAATTCATATTCTGAGACGATGCTTGGGGTAGGAGGTGTGACCCAGGGAATAAGTGTCACAGGACAAAACACAAAGCAGTGAGTGGGCACTAGCCTTTTGGTTTTGAAACTCATGGGATCCAGCAGCCTGGACCACCCTCTGACACATGTGAATGAGAGTGCTGAGAATGTGGCACTTCAAGCATCAAAGGGAAAGAGTGGAAATATGCCATGCATGCCTTCCATAGCAAGGTTTGATCCACTGGACCCTGCTGATTTCACATACCCATTAATCTAATTCTTTCTCTTATATATTGAAGAAGGATCTCAAAAGCCGCTACTTGAACTGCTGTAATTAAATTCCTGGCATCAGAACTTCAACAGATGTGGAAGAAAAAGACACACCTATCCATTAAATGTGCAGATCCGCATGCTGCAGGGAGAAAAGATCATCTGGGAGATAGTCACTGCACCTAATTGTTGGGCTAATCCCTAATTTGTGTATTTTTAATTGCCTGAATGTAACAGACATTCTTGATGTGGCATGTATCACCCCAAAATTAAATACCCTGCAGCCATTACATCAGGAAGGTTTACTGCCATTGCTGTCACCTCAGAAACCTGTGCAAAGTTGGATGTAAGACTCAGATGGGACAGAAGCAAATTTGGCCTTGTGAATTAAAATAGAAGAAGATGGTAAAAGTCCACTCTCCTCCTCAGTCACAAGTGAGCAACTTCTTGTCTGTGTGTTTCTGTGTCTAACAGGACAACAGATTTCACAGCAGCAACCAGAAGAGTATGTAAAGATACTTCTAGAGATATTAGGTTTGTGTGAAGAAGGGAAAAAAGATCTGCAGATATAAAGCCTCATAAAATGCTTAGTCTCAGACAGCAGTCAAAAAAATCCATGATGGAAAGTGATCATCCAATTTCGTATTTTTTCCTTGAGAAAACAAAATCCTATGTGACCTCTTTCATAAGAAATGTAGACACTTGTTTTATGAGTGGGACAGGAAAGAAGTGTCCATCTTTTGTGACATACTAGCTTTACAGAGTACAGACTGGGAAAAATGCTTTGTGCAGCATTCTTGATGCTTCAGATTAATTCTGTTTATTTTCTGACCTTTACATTTGCAGTTCTCCCATTCATCAGCAATGGATTTGCATGAGAGGAGGCTTTTACATATTTTAGCAGCCATTTTGCAAAGTGCTACTTTGGTAATTTTGTGAGCTAAGCTCAAAGACAATCATCTGAAGACAAAAAAAAAAACCAAAACACAAAAAGAAGGGGGGAACAGAAAGGCTGGTTAGAAAATATTAATTTCTTCCTCATATAGTGGTCACATTTTTTGAGTTCTGACATGAAAATGCAATTATAGTCTTGCAATGCCTCAGTAAGGAGGGTTTAAGTACCTTTTAATTCAAGTCTATTGTGCTCCTCATACTGGGAAACTCAGAGAGGCCTGTTGAGCACCAAGTGTATGTTAGAGCAACCCCAAGGCTGCTTCCTTCCTCAGCAGAAAGCTTCAAGGGGCATATTTGTGCCATATCCCAGTGGCCCAAATCTCACCACTAAGCTGGGGCTTATATGAAAGGCCAGTACTGAGCAGAGGATATTTCCAGGGGAATCAGCTCCTCCCTATTTAAAGGGTCCTTTGATCTGCAAGAGAAATCTAACAGGAATTTAGCACAGCTAATAGTCAAGCCTTTGATCTTCCCTTTGGAGTTCCACTGGCTGTCAGACAGCCTGTACCCCTACTTCCAGCAGTATAAGCCAGAGATTTCTCCCTAGCACTTTACAGTGAATTTGCCATCTTCATGGACTGACCAGTGTTGCAGGGCTTTTTGTTCCTATTCACTTAATTTTGGGGGATTTTCTCCCTTGAAACCTTTTCTTAAACAATGGACCTTCCTTCCAGTCTCACTTTCATATCTCTGTCAAGATATGAAATATCTTGAAATATCTTGACTGCTACAGGTGGATACTGCTGCTGCTACAGACAGCCCACTGTAGCAGAACACAGAATCTGAGGGATATTTGCCTTCCAAAAAAGATCCTACATTCTTTCCACATCTAAATCAGTGTAAGTTGAAGGAGGGATATATCAAGCCTTTGATGACAGATGCCAGTGCTAACCTCATATCCTATTTCTGCATCAAAATATTTGCTCTTAATTAAATTTACTGTGCAAATTAACAGTGGAGGTGCCCAGATTTCTAACTGGGTCATTGCAAGCCAACTTTACATCATGCTGATAAGTCAGCATGCTTAAGGAATACTGGGAAAAAAATAAATATTTACTAAATATGATGAGTTAGAGGAAAAAGGAAGTGTGTTAAGGATGTTAGTCTGAACCTCTAAATGTGTTTGACATCCTCAGTACTTTAAATAGTGGGTTAGATTATCAAAGGAATCCAACAGAAATACTGGTCAGTATTTCCTTTCTCCATGTGGTTCCAGGAAAGCAGTGTATCTTCACAGGTTCCGAAGATTACAAACTCCAAATAAACTTAAAACAATCATTAAAGTCTAGGTTTTGATTCCCCAGCCTTCCACAATCTGCAGAGCCTGCACACAGCCAGCACCACCACACAGAATGACACCAGCAGTATCAAAGAGCCAACCAAGATGGTCTTCCCACATCTGACTCAGCCTTAAACTGGCCATAGAAATAGGATGTGTTAAATATTTGTCTTCCTGACAAGCTCTCACCCAAGTCAGTCAGGCCCTTTGTAGTCCCTGAAGCCAAACACCACCTTCAGAGGTCCCCAGACAGGCTGAGGCTGCTCATTAATTCCCTCCAGGCAGATTACACTGAAATTGGCTGAATCTCAAAAAGATGACCTGGAAGCTGCAGCAATAACTTTCTTTATCCAGCCTACAGAACTCTTGTGGTGGCTCTGGATGTGTAGCCTAATGGTAGCATCTAAAGTCACCACTTCTCTTTGCTCCTTGATGCAAATGGTGGGAGCCAGCACAAGCTCAGGAATGTCAGGTTTGGCATCATAAAGCTCCACTGACTCTCAATGTAGAGCATCATGATGGGAAGCATTTCCCACCAGGAAAATGTCACGAACTGCTGCATTCAGCAAATCAGATGCAACTGCTTCTTTTTCCAAGGGTACAATCTGGTCCCAGCAGTGAGGATTAACCCCCCAGACAAATATTAGCCTTAATTTTGGTTTAACAGCCAGGATCAGCTAGAATGAGTTTCAAAACTGTTCTCTTGAAACACACAACTAAACCAGGGAGGAACAGGGGAGAGCACAAGTCCCCAGCAGCACTTATTTGAATAATCTTGCTGACAGATCTGTTCTTTTCTCAGAATTTCCAGTCTGCATAACAGTTCACAATATGAAATCAGATACTGTCACTGGGCTCTGATAAATGGGAATGTAAGGACTAAACACTCCCTTTCCATATGAATAAATACTCCAATTCAAATGGCACCACTCGCATTGTTCATGCTGTCACCAAAATCCTGCAGGCAGCATCACAGCCTAGTAACTGAGCAGCACCCATCATTACTCATTTCATGAGCAGATATAGATTTTCAGGTCTCATTTACTGACAAATATGTTCCTCACATTATTATCTCTTCTAAAAGCTTCTGCATGAGTTATAGCTACTGGATTCAAAAGAAAATTTTGCATCTCTGCCTCTGAATTACTGACAATATTTTCAATGTCTTTGAGAC